>NC_057800.1:3082585-3107221 GCF_018294505.1 Triticum aestivum
ATGCAAATCCATTCGAACCGGCACTAATGGTACCATTAGTACCGGCTCAAATACAAACCGGCACTAATGTGCTTCACGTTTGACCCTTTTTCTACTAGTGTAGTATTCCTTCCCCACTTCCTCCGCGGACTGGGTTTTCCACTTCACCCATTCATCCGGGGGCTCATGTTCTACTACGGCCTGGATTTCCATGATCTGGCCCCCAATTACATCCTCAACATCTCGGCGTTTATCGTCGTGTGCGAGGCTTTCCTCCGCGTCCGCCCCCATTTTGGCCTCTGGCTCAAGACCTTCAACATCAAGCCCAAGGTGGTGCGCGGCAGCCAGGCGGAGTGCGGAGGCACCATGGCGGGCAAGATTGCCAACGTCCTGTGGTTTGAGGGCTCCTTCGTAGAGACCCTAAAGGGGTGGCAAGCCGAGTGGTTTTACATCACCGAGCCACGCGATCCGAAATGGATCGCAGCCCCCGAGTTCCGATCCGGACCCCCCAGGCGGCTCATGTCCTGGAAAGAGACAGGCCTATCATGGGGTAACGAGGAAGAGGTGACCGGACAGAAGACATGCATCCAGTCCCTGGTAAACAAGCCAATCAGGCTCGTAAATGTAGTCCAGGTCATGCCCGTTCGCCGAATCATGTCGTGTCAACAACGGGACTTTACTTTGTGGGAGTTCGACTCGGCACAACACCGAACCCTTAACAAGCGCTTTGGCACGACGTATGAAGACGTCTGGAAGGCGCTAATCAAAGGTGCCGAGGCTCTCGCATCCGCTTTCGAGGACCGCGGATACAGCTCGCAGCGTCACGCTAGCGAGGTAAGCTATTTTCACCTTTTACAGGATGTTAAGTTTTTTCATAGTTTGACTCTATGTGGGATCTAAACTCCCTTACCTTTGACAGGCTTGGCGGGCGATATCCGGACTGATTAACTGTCCGGCTCCGCTGCCCGAAGACCCAGCCCCAGCTCTACTAGCGAAGCTGCTGGTTCCGGCGCCTTATGTTGTGTCGGAGAAGAAGGCCAAGAAGAAGGAGACCAAGGGGACTCGAAAGAGTGCCCGCAACGTGGTGGTGTCGGACTCGTCATCTGACGAGTCCGAGACGCCCTCCTCCCGCGAAAACGAGGAGGAGGAAGAAGAAAACTCCCCCCCCAGTGAAGGGAGGTGACAAGAGGAAGGCCGCCCCAACGGGGGAGGCCGAGGGGTCTAGGAAAAGAAAGACCCCTCCGCCGGACTACGCCCCCAACGCCGAAGAGGGCAAAGAGGAGTGGCTAAACAGGGCCAAGCGTCCGGCGAAATCGTAAGTTCGGATATCAGAATAACTCATGATGTTCCTTTGTTGCACAGCTTTCCCTAATGTCGAACATAATTATGCAGCCCGCCCGGGCCGAACTCAACGAGTCGTCGAGCGGCTCCCTGGATTCATCGGATGTGAACTCAGTTCCGCCCGCTGTCTCCCCCCACACTGCGGACGACGCCGAAGTGGCGTTGCAACGAGCTCCGGGGCAGGAGGAGGTGGTCCTGGAGGAGCCGCAAGGCGACCTCCCGGACCCCAGGAGTAAAGGGGACAAGACCCCCCAGGGCTCCAAGTCCGGCTTTGTGCCGGACACCGCGCCGGAATCATCAACAGTTCTGGACCTTGGTAGGCGAACTCCTTCCAAGAGGAGCAAGCCTTCTGAGCCGATGGCCTCCGTCCAACCGGAGGTGCCGGACAATCTGCAGGAGGTGCTTGACGGCGCCTCCATCGACGAGGAGCATTGTACTATTATGAGTACGGTGATCCAGAAGGTTCAGTCCGCCGAGAGCGGACTGACAAAAGCTTGAGCTAGCCTTCTAACAGGCTTTGAGGTAAGTAAAAATATATAAAAATATTACCGCATAGACAGTAGCCCCTGATTCTCTGTTTGGCGTTCGGAAAGAAAATCCGAATAGAGGATCTATTAAATATCGCAGGAGTCTAACTAAAAAGGAGTCAATATACGTATGCAGGCTTCACTGCTGGCCACTGCCGCACTGACTGCGGAGGTGGCTGCCCTGAAGCAAGGCCTCGAGTGGACTGAGCAAGAGCTCGGTCTTGCCAAACGGCAGCTCGAGGAGAAAGAAGGTAAGAGATACCTTATAGAAAAATGCCTATAGAGAGGCGTGATTGCAAAAAATAACAGGATTGCACTGCTTATTATAGGGGCCACGACTGAGGTGGCGACCCTCAAGCGGGCGCTGTCCGAGGCCGAAAAGAAAACGGCCGCGGAGCACACCGAGAGAGAGAAACTTGGGGCTCAGGTCGGCGAGGTGCAGCAAGAGCTTCAGGCTCTCATGAAAAAACATGAGAGTTTGGAGCTTGAGTCAAAGACCCAAGCGTCCGAGCTCGCGGCGGCCCTTGAGACTGCCAAGTTTGCCAAGACCGAAGCCCAAAAGGCCCTCCAAGAGTTGGAGGATATGAAGAAGATAGCAGCGGGTAAGGCATTCTTTATGCAAAGCAGATGTATAAAAGTAAACTACTTGTTACTTACCCGAATCCGGAGCTCTCCAGGGGCATTCGCAGATCTTCCCCGCAGCGTATCCGACACCGCCGCATTCTACCGAGCTGAAGAGGGCAGCTCGACGGAGAAGGTGTTCTGGTCTCAGTATGCTGAGGCCGGACACCCTGTGCCCTTGAGCGACCAGCTGAAACAGCTGGTCGAGCTCCACAAGGCGGCCGAACAGGCCATGCAGGGCTTCATAGTTCGGCTGTGGCCCGGAGAGGCCCTGCCTGGGAGCTACTTCGGGCTGGTGCGGCGGCTGGTGGAGGCATGTCCAAGGCTCGAGGTCATCAAGCGCTCCGTCTGCATTGAAGGTGCCCGTCGGGCCCTTGCCCGTGCAAAGCTGCACTGGGGTAAGCTGGACGGTGAGAAGCTTGTGAAGGACGGGCCGCCGTCGGGAAAGGAGCATCGCAAGCCCAAGAACTATTACAAGGATGTTCTTGCGGGTGCCCGCCTTGTGGCGGATGAATGTACCAAGGATATAATTTTTGAATAAACTCGCTCGTTTTTATCCTGTGTGCTGAAAACTTGTTCATGGGCGCTTAAGCAATGCTTATTGACTTTAAAATATTATTTTCTGTGCGGCCATTTATCAAAAAATTGAGAGATGGCCAGTCGTCGGCTTCTGCCCCCCATGCCACTAGTGCTGGGGTGTTTGGGATAAACCTAAGCGCTCTTTTTCCCATAGTTGGGTCCTTCGAGGGAGGCGCTCAGCACAACGAACCAGGCAATCGGACTATAATGCTTGAACACTCTCACTTAGCCATAGAACTTTATAATTTTAAATTTCGGCGAAGCCCCTAGTTCGGAAGACCGAGTTCGGGGCGGTATCCACGCCTTGGCCGGACAAATCCGGCTCCTCGCTCGAAGCGGCATAAGTCTTTAGGGACTCGAAAAACCTCTCGGACAGCAACCGGTCTCTCGCCTCATCATGACAGTCAGTTTTAGCTTTCTCCATTGAGGTGCTTAACCCAGCTCAACCGGGGCACAATCGCAGTGGTTCTCCTAGTGCTACCTTAGCCAATATAGCGGAACGTAAGGCACCAAAACATAGGATCCGGGCAAACCCAACTATTGACCCAAATCATGATTCGGAGCCGATGCATAAAGTGCTATAAGTTCGGGGTGCCGCACTTGTGAAAGTGTATGGACTTCTCACACCATATTAAAGGGTACTGAAGCCCCTGGCATACTTGCCGTACCACAGTGTATGGGTGCAACATGTCATTAATGAACATATATAAAAGAGAGTAATGCAGAAAATAGACAAAAGCTATGCATTGTTTATATAAAGGCTGCTGTCAGAGCAGAACGATACAAGTGGTATTTATAAGGTAAAGATATTGGACTATTTAACATGTCCTAGCCAGGGGCAGTCCGCGGAATTGTATTCAAAACAGGTATATTGCTCGTAATAGAGACCACCTGGGGGTTCCATAATGCGGCATGGCTTGTCTGCCTCCCTGGATCTTGCATCGTTTGTATGGGGTTGATTGCCTACGGACTACAACCCTCCGGTTTATATAGACACCGGATAGGGTTAGGGTTACACAGAGTCGGTTACAATGGTAGGAGATCTTGAATATCCGCATCGCCAAGCTTGCCTTCCACGCCAAGGAAAGTCCCATCCGGACACAGGATGAAGTCTTCAATCTTGTATCTTCATAGTCCAGGAGTCCGGCTGAAGGTATAGTCCGGCTACCCGAACACCCCCTAATCCAGGACTCCCTCAACGACCTATTAGGCGCTCAGGTTGGTGAGGCAGTTTAGTGTGTGGCTGTCAAAGCAGCCGCACAGTCTTCCGCGCGCAAGGAGCGCTCAATGTTTCTCTTTACTGAAATGATGCCTTGTGGACCGGGCATCTAAAGCGTAAGAGACGCATAGTGCGGTATTGCGTTAAAGAGGGCGAAAGCGTCGCGTCCCAGTAGTGCTTGATAGACACTTTTAAACAGAGCGATGTAGAATGTTAGCTTTTCGCTACAGAAGTTATTGGGAGAGCCGAATATGACTTCTAGTAGGAGGGAGCCCGAACAACGAATCCCTCGGCCTGGTGTTACTCCTTTAAAGGAAATATTGCTATGGCTAATTTTTGTTGGTTCTACCCCCATTTTGCGGACCGTGTCCTGATATATCAGGTTCAAACTACTGCCGCCATCCATCAGGACTCGTGTGAAGTACTATCCGTCAATTATCGAGTCTAACACCAGGGCAGCCCATCCTGCGTGCCAGATACTTCCGGAGTAATCCCGATTGTCTAAGGTGATCGGTTTGGATGACCAATGGCGGGACTCCGTTGTGATAGGCTCTAGGGCACATATATCTATGGGCGCCACCTTGCTTCTCCCCTTTGTCACGTGTAGCACGTTTACTGTTTTTACTTCTGATGGGAATTTCTTCTGTCCCCCAGTGCTTTGCTTGCGGGGTTCATCATCGTCTTCACTTGGTGTATCCAGCCCCTTGTGTTCGGCGTTGAGTTTGCCGGATTGTTTGAATACCCAACATTCTCTATGGTTGTGATTTGAAGGTTTATCAAGGGTGCTGTGGATTTGACATATCTTGTCCAGAATTTTATTAAGACTGGACAACTCGTCTCTGTTGTCTTTGAGAGGCAGCTTTTGCTGACCCCGCCGAGAGATTTTGAATCCGGCGTTAACTGTCGTGCTCTTCGGGCTGTTTTCCTTATTCCGGCGCTGGTCTTTGTTGCGTCGTGGTTTCCCGTTTCCATCCCTGACTTCGGATGTACTTGGGTCGCTGGTGCTGCATCTTGCCAACCAGCTGTCCTCGCCTGCGCAAAAGCGGGTCATGAGGCTTGTTAATGCGGCCATTGTTCTTGGCTTTTCCTAGCCGAGGTGTCTGGCGAGCCATTCGTCTCGAACGCTATCTTTAAAAGCTACTAAGGCTTCGGCGTCCGAACAGTCGACTATTTGGTTCTTTCTAGTAAGAAACCTGTTCCGGAGTTTTCGGGCTGACTCTCCGGGCTGTTGAGTTATATGACTTAAATCGTCAGCATCCAGTTGCTGGACATAGGTCCCTTGAAAATTTGCCCGAAAGGCGTCCTCGAGCTCTTTCCAACTTCCAATAGTGTTTTCGGGGAGGCTTTTGAGCCAATGCCTGGCTGGCCCTTTGAGCTTGAGGGGTAGGTATTTGATGGCATGGAGATCATCTCCTCGAGCCATGTGGATATGGAGGATATAATCCTCAATCCAGACCCCTGGGTCTGTCGTTCCGTCATATGCCTCTATGTTTACGGGTTTGAATCCCGCTGGAAATTCATGGTCCAGCACCTCATCAGTGAAACATAGGGGGTGTGCGGCACCCCTGTATTTGGGTGTGCCGTGGTGTTCGGATATTTGTTGTGTTGCATTGCTTGCTAGGGCGTGCTTTCTTGGCCCGTAGATAGATCTAGTTGGACCATCTTTTTTATGCGGGCCCTCGTGTGGATCGCGTGCTGGCTTGTGTGCAGTGTCGTCTGCCGCTCTATGTTGGCCGTGAGGTCGTCTATCCGACCGGATGGCTGCTTTGTTTTTTGATTGCGGGGGCTCTAAGGCCTCCTCATCAAATTCGGGCAGTAGCTTTCGCTTCGGGTAGCTCTTTGTGTGG
Source organism: Triticum aestivum (assembly GCF_018294505.1). Lineage (NCBI taxonomy): Eukaryota > Viridiplantae > Streptophyta > Magnoliopsida > Poales > Poaceae > Triticum > Triticum aestivum. The sequence goes on from NC_057800.1 coordinate 3,088,699, forward strand.
CTACTGCCGCCATATTTGTCTGCGGTGTTGAGTACTTTGCTCCATCTGATTCTTAGTGCATCTTTCGCAGTTTTGAGCTTCCGCTTCTGCTTTTTTAGGCTACGCGCAGTGGCGACGAGCCTTTTATGGAGGTTCTTCTGCTCTAGGAATTTTTCCGATGTGAGGTCATCCAGACTGTTATCTTCGCCGGGGACGGGTTGTTCGGCTTGATTATCCAAGTTGCCTTGTTTGTCGTCCGCCGGCTCGCCCTGCTCTGTGGATGGGTCTGTATGACCACTGTTTCTATCGATGCGGGGTTTGGAGCGGCGCTTACGCCGCCTCTTTGACTGCTTTTCGAGGGAACGATCCTTCGCTGCGTCCTCTCGTTCCTCGTTGTCGTTCCCTTTGGGTGTGTCCACCATGTATACATCGTGCGATGACGCGGCTGTCCAGTGCCCTGTAAGTGCTGGTTCCTGTTCGTCTCCTACATCGTCGTCCTTATCGCCGATGTCTTCAAAGTCCAAGTCGAGCATGTCGGTCAAGTCATCGATAGTGGCTATAAAGTGGGTGGTGGGTGGGCGTTGAATTTCTTCGTCGTCCGCATCCCAATCCTGCCGGTCGTAATCCGGCCAGGACTCTCCTGACAAAGAGAGAGACCTTAGTGAATTCAGTATGTCACCGAAGGGCGAGTGCTGGAAGATATCCGTGGCGGTGAACTCCATGATCGGCGCCCAATCGGATTCGATTGGCAGGGGCGCGGGCGGCTCGGAGTCCGAAGGGGAGTCCGGCAGCGCGGAGTCACGGGCCTTGTGAAGGGGAAGGCTTGTGTTCGGCTCGATCGCCGTTGAGTCTGCGGCCTTCATGGCGGGGTCCAACCACCCGTCCATGGATGGCGCAGTTGGCTCCGAATTGAAGGTCAGAGTGGTTGCAGGTGCGATCTCCTGAACATTGTCCGGCGGCAGAGCTAGATCATGCCCATCGTGACAGTGCGGCGCACATTGCAAGGGCTCGAATCTGTCGAAGATCAAGTCTCCGTGGATGTCGGCCGTGCAGTTTAAACTTCCAAACCTGACCTGATGGCCAGGAGCGTAGCTTTCAATCTGCCCCAGATGGCCAAGCGAATTGGCCCGCAGTGCAAAGCCGCTGAATACGAAGATCTTGTCTGGGGAGAAAAGTCTCACCCTAGACCGCATCGCTAACGATGATCGAAGGAGCCATCAAGCCTGATGATGATGACACAGAGGAACTCTCAATGAAAGCACCAATGTCGGTGTCAAAACCGGCGGATCTCGGGTAGGGGGTCACGAACTATGCGTCTAGGCGGATGGTAACAGGAGACAAGGGACACGATATTTTTACCCAGGTTCGGGCCCTCTCGATGGAGGTAAAACCCTACTCCTGCTTGATTAATATTGATGATATGGGTAGTACAAGAGTAGATCTACCACGAGATCAGAGAGGCTAAACACTACAAGCTAGCCTATGGTATGATTGTTGTTATTGTGTCCTACGGACTAAACCCTCCGGTTTATATAGACACCGGAGGGGGCTAGGGTTACATAGAGTCGGTTACAAGGAAGGAGATCTACATATCCGTATTGCCAAGCTTGCCTTCCACGCCAAGGAGAGTCCCATCAGGATATGGGATGAAGTCTTCAGTCTTGTATCTTAATAGTCCAATAGTCCGGCCAAAGGTTATAGTCCGGCTGTCCAGATACCCCCTTATCAAGGACTCCCTCACCAGTAATGCAGCAGTTTGCCTTGGACACATTGGCTCCTTTTGTGCAGTTGAACTAAAATCGAAGTCGGAATAAAACCGAGCTTTAATTTTGATATCCCTGTAAGCAACAAAAGGTATAAGGGAAATAGTTACTGAGAAATAATGGTTGATGACTTGTACTCCCAGAAGAAAAACATCTACTGATCTACCTTATCTTAATGGGAAACAAAGCAGGAGAGTAGCAATTCTCCATCAGTGTGATTCATTCATATTAACCGAGACATTATCTTAACAATGCCTTGTTTCAAGATGTATAAAGAACGAAAAAGCAGAAAAGTATCATTCCTAAAACAATGTGACTGATTCATTTTAACAGAGACATTATCTTAATAATACCTTGGTTAAACATGTAGAAAGAACTACAAAGCAGGACAGTACCATTTGTAAAACACTGTAACTGATATATAATAATAGAGACATTATCTGAACAATACATTTCTTAAACATGTACTCCGGCCGATCCCTAACAGAAATGGTACTCCCGCTGATCCCTAACAAGTGTTGCAGTTTTGAACTAAGGTTCAGTAGTTAATTCTGAGGAAAGTAGGTACTGACCTTTCAAGACCAAGATTTGAAACTTCGCCTGAGATGGATCTAAAAGAGATCTCAACACATATATGGAAATCTGGTCTCATTTTGTGCAGTTCCACCAAAATTAAGCGAAGCAAAATGTCGCAATAGCAACAAGTTGAATAGATATCCCTGTTTTAACAGAGGCAAAAAGGAATCAATTACTGGCCAATAAAGGAGGATGAAACATGCGGCCACAAAAATGGTAATCCCGCCAATCCCTAACAAGTGTTGTAGTTTTGAACTAAGATTTAGTAGTTAATTAATTCTGAGAGTGGCATTGCTTAATTTTACCAGCGGCATTAGATTAACGAAAAGCATAAATAGTTCCAGGGTAGAGTGGGCACAACAACAGTATGTGCTTCCATCTACTTATAAAGGGGGTGATGCAGAGTTTGTTGTAACAAAGCAACAAGCATCATGTCTGGGTTGGTCCCATTTTTGTTCACTACTTAATGGGAAAAGACAGCAATACAATAGCTTCAATTCAACATTTATTTAAAACAGTACCAATACTAGTAGCACAACATCTCAAAGCACACTGCACAATCATGTGGATGAAGGCCTGTACTGACCTTTCATGAGACGAACAAGATAAAATATGAATATGCCAACACAAATAAGAAATCCAATCTTGTTTTGTGTAGTTGCACTGAAATCAAGCAAAGTGTTACGCATAGCGAAGCAAAATGTCGCAATAGCAACAAGTTGAATAGATATCCCTATATAAACAGAGGCAAAAAAGGAATCAATTACTGGCTAATAAAGGAGGATGAAACATGCGGCCACAAAAATGGTAATCCCGCCAATCCCTAACAAGTGTTGCAGTTTTGAAATAAGATTCAGTAGTTCATTCTGAGAGTGGCATCAATTACTGGCTTATAAAGGGGGTGATGCTGAATTTGTTGTAACAAAGCAACAAGCATCATGTCTGGGTTGGTCCCATTTTTGTTCATTACTTAATGGGAAAAGACAGCAATACAATAGCTTCAATTCAACATTTATTTAGAACAGTACCAATACAAGTAGCACAACATCTCAAAGCACACTGCACAATCATGTGCATGAAGGCCTGTACTGACCTTTCATGAGACCAACAACGATAAAATACGAATCTGCCAACACGAATAGGAAAGCCAATCTTGTTTTGTGCAGTTGCACTGAAATCAAGCAAAGTGTTTTGCGTAGCGAAGCAAAATGTCGCAATAGCAACAAGTTGAATAGATATCCCTGTTTAAACAGAGGCAAAAAACGGAATCAATTACTGGCTAATAAAGGAGGATGAAACATGCGGCCACAAAAATGGTAATCCTGCCAATCCCTAACAAGTGTTGCAGTTTTGAAATAAGATTCGGTAGTTAATTCTGAGAGTGGCATCAATTACTTGCTTATAAAGGGGGTGGTGCTGAATTTGTTGTAACAAAGCAACAAGTGATATGTCTCCAACATATCTATAATTTTTGATTGCTCCATTCTATATTATCTACTGTTTTAGGCAATATTGGGCTTTATTATCCACTTTTATATTATTTTTGGGACTAACTTATTAACCGGAGGCCCAGCCCAGATTTGTTGTTTTATGCCTATTTCAGTGTTTCGAGGAAAAGGAATATCAAACGGAGTCCAAACAGAAAAATCCTTTTTGGAATGTGATTTTCTCACCGGATAAGACCCAGGGAACTTGGAGTGCACGTCAGAAGATACAGGAGCTGCCCACGAGGGTGGTGGTGCGCCCCTGCCTCGTGGGGCCCCCGTGGCTCCCCGGCGTACTTCCGGCTCCCATATATATCCATGTACCCTAAAACTTCCAGAACAGAGATTAGATCGGGAGTTCCGCCGCCGCAAGCCTTTGTAGCCACCAAAATCCTCTCGGGACCCTATTCCGGCACCCTGCCGGAGGGGGGAACCCTCACCGGTGGCCATCTTCATCATCCCAGCACTCTCCATGACGAGGAGGGAGTAGTTCACCCTCGGGGCTGAGGGTATGTACCACTAGCTATGTGTTTGATCTCTCTCTCTCTCTCTCGTGTTCTTGATTTGGCACGATCTTGATGTATCGCGAGCTTTGCTATTATAGTTAGATCTTATGTTTCTTCTCCCCCTCTTCTCTCTTGTAATGGATTGAATTTTCCCCTTGAAGTAATCTTATCGGATTGAGTCTTTAAAGTTTTGAGAACACTTGATGTATGTCTTGCCGTGCGTATCTGTGGTGACAATGGGATATCACGTGCCACTTGATGTATGTTTTCGTGATCAACTTGCGGGTTCCGCCCATGAACCTATGCATAGGGGTTGGCACACGTTTTCGTCGTGATTCTCCGGTAGAAACTTTGGGCACTCTTTGAAGTACTTTGTGTTGGATTGAATAGATGAATCTGAGATTGTGTGAGGCATATTGTATAATCATAACCACAGATACTTGAGGTGACATTGGAGTATCTAGGTGATGTGTGTCTTAAGGTGTTATTCTAGTATGAACTCTAGGGCTGTTTGTGACACTTATAGGAATAGCCCAACGGATTGATTGGAAAGAATAACTTTGAGGTGGTTTCGCACCCTACCATAATCTCTTCGTTTGTTCTCCGCTATTAGTGTCTTAGTGACTCTTTGTTGCATGTTGAGGGATAGTTATATGATCTAATTATGTTACTATTGTTGAGAGAACTTGCACTAGTGAAAGTATGAACCCTAGGCCTTGTTTCCTATCATTGCAATACCGTTTACGCTCACTTTTACCGCTTGCTACATTGCTGTTTTTATATTTTCAGTTTACAAAAACCTATATCTACCATCATATTGCACTTGTATCACCATCTCTTCGCCCAACTAGTGCACCTATACACTTTACCATTGTATTGGGTGTGTTGGGGACACAAGAGACTCTTTGTTATTTGGTTGCAGGGTTGCTTGAGAGAGACCATCTTTATCCTACGCCTCCCACGGATTGATAAACCTTAGGTCATCCACTTGAGGGAAATTTGCTACTGTCCTACAAACCTGTGCACTTGCAGGCCCAACAACGTCTACAAGAAGAAGGTTGTGTAGTAGACATCAACAAGCATCATGTCTGGGTTGGTCCCATTTTTGTTCACTACTTAATGGGAAAAGACAGCAATACAATAGCTTCAATTCATCATTTATTTAAAATAGTACCAATACAAGTAGCACAACATCGCAAAGCACACTGCACAATCATGTGGATGAAGGCCTGTACTGACCTTTCATGTGACGACCAAGATAAAATATGAATCTACCAACACGAATAGGAAATCCAATCAAGTTTTGTGCAGTTGCACTGAAATCAAGTAAAGTTGCCGGTGTGACATTTAAGTTTTCTATAGCAACAAGTTGAATAGATATCCCTGTTTTAAGAGGCAAAAAAGAAAAAAATTACTGGCCAATAAAGGAGGATGAAACATGTGGCCACAAAAAGAAGCATCTACCTTATGTTGATGGAAAACAAAGTATAGGACAGTAGCATTTCTAAAATGGTTGCATTGATTCATATTAACAGAGAAATTCTCTTAAAACAGATCAGTAGTTAATTCTGAGAGTGGCATCAACTACTGGCTTATAAAGGGGGTGATGCTGAATTTGTTGAAACAAAGCAAGAAGCATCATGTCTGGGTTGGTCCCATTTTTGTTCACTACTTGTTGGGAAAAAACAGTACCAAAACAAGCACAACATCTCAAAGCACACTACACATCATGTGGTTGAGACCAAGATTTGAAACAACTCGCCATGAAGACTGGAAACAAATATCGATCTCCTTTTGTGCAGTTCCACAAAAATTAAGCAAAGTCAATGCTGCGACATTCAAGTTAAACTGCACAAAACACTCTTAAAACATAAGTGTTTCGAGTAGTGAAGCAAAATGTCGCAGTAGCAACAAGTTGAATCGATACCCCTGTTTTAACAGAGGCAAAAAGGAAAACAATTACTTGCCGATAAAGGAGGATGAAACAAACAGTGACAGAAAGAAGCATCTAACTTATCTTGGATGGAAAACAAAGTAGGACGGTAGCATTTCTAAAACGGTTGCATTGATTCATATTAACAGAGACATTCTCTTGAAACAACATTCGTTAAAAAATGTAATTTACTTTTAATAGTGGCATTGCTTCAATTTTCCGGCGGCATTCTTAGATTAACAACAGCAAAATAGCTGCATGCGACATGCCAGCACCATGTGCGTCCAGACGTATAAATGGGTGATGCAAAGTATGTAGCCAAGCAGCATATATGCGCTGGTCCCATATTTGTTCTCTTTGAACCTTCTTCCTATGTGAGGGCAGCAAATCTAGTCATGCACAAACTACCCGACCCCCAGTTTGTTTCCCTTTTCAAGAAAGAGATCGGTTCCTTACCGATGTGTGTACTGGGTTACCCCGTTTTCCCTTTTCGACCTACAAAGCGGCTGGATAGCCAGTCTATACTACTTTCTGCCCCTGCTTTCCTCATTGAACCACGTCCTAGATTCTTGCTCCAGCCCACTGCACCCTTCTTTCCTCTTTGAACCAAGACCTAGATTCGACTACAGATCGAAAAAGATCCACATGCATCTAGAGCAACGAAGGTTTCAAAGAAACTTATACCTTAGGGTCGTCGGGATGTGGCAAGGCGTGCGGCGGGAGGCCGGATCTGCCCACACTACGTACGGCAGCGAGGAAGAAGGGGTCGGTGGCCCTCCCGCACAGGCACTGGGTGAAAGAGAACAGCACAGCCGGCAGTGGATTGCCTCCCTCGCCGAAGGCGATAGAGTGAACGATGCACCTCCTCCACTTCCCGGTGCGACGGGATACAAACGCCTCCTTCACCAGCTGTGAGGGGGGAGAGAGAGACAAGAGGCCAACACAGTCTTGTTTAGATCTGGTGAAGAGAGGGTGAGAGACTGTGAATATAGCAAACCCTAGCAAATGAACGCTGAGCCTCCAACGTGTAACATATATGTAGTGCGGCCAGTGTGTGGAGAGTGCAAACCCTAGCGAACAAGTGCTGAGGCTCCCGCTTATATATATACTACTGTAGTACGGACTGGGCTCTGGTGCCTTCACTGCACCTGCTTTTAGCTGTATGACAGGTGAGCCAGCCACATTTTGGGCCCACCTTTGATAAATCCAAAGGCAGGTGCACTAAGTCAATGAAGCTGCGTCCATATAGTACTCTCGTGTATGCGACTAATATATAGTGGAGTGGTTTTCTTATTCTCTCCATAACAATCGTTTTAAATTATGTAAGTACGAAACAAAACTCTTTATTTAATGTACAGTGAAGAAAACTAGTACTACTTCCAATGAACTAACGATCCACGCCCACGCGTCCTGGTCGCACTTCCTGTCATTCACGTGTGGTACACTATGAACAACCACACATGCGCCAAATTATCGGAAACGTGTGAGAGTGTGTACGAATAAAGAAATTTAATTTCAATTATCGGAAAGGTTTGGGAGTATTACAAAGTTTGACTAGCTACTGATGGAAGACAACTTGTTTTTCGTCGAAAATCGATCAGCTTCACCAGCCGACGCAACCATGAGCATCGACAGGTCATCATGGTGATGCATCATCCATTTGGCATCAAGTTAGGGTAAGGCACCTAAGAAGTTCGACAAATCCTCACTGTGGTCTGTTTCTTCTCAGTAATCAAGCTCGAGGAAGGAAGAACCACGTGGCAGAGGATAGTGAGGTGGAACAACAGTGGCCATCCAATTTTGTGCAGTTCCACTAAAATTGAGGAAGACATGCCCGGGTATGGAGACACGCATTGCTATTTCCAAAAATATAAAAAGGGTTAGCAACGACATCTCAATTGTCAATAAGAATTAATGAAAAGTACACCAACAAACAGAAGCATCATAATTATCTTGATGGGAACTAAACCAGGATACCCGAGAAAAAAGCATTTCTTCATTTTACCAGTGATAGTACTACCACCATATGGACAATGACCGCACAACCACCATGTACTTTTTGTCGAAACAACATGTATACCTCCACCGAGGCATAAATCAGGACAACTTTTTGAGTGGCATTTCCTCTATAATAGTAGTAGTAGTACTAGTAGGTGATGTTGGACCAGCCGATGAACCCTAGGTACTATGCATGGGGAGATGGGGAGTAGTCGCATAGAAGAAAACCCACACGCAGCGACCTGGGGAGCTGGAAAAGTACAAGAAGTTATACCTCAGGTGGGAGAGATGTCGTTCAGGCGGGCGGGCGGGATCTGCCCACACGACGGTAGCGAACAAGGGCGCGGAGGATCTTCGTCCGCGCCAGCGCCGGCTCCGAGAGGACGGTGCGCACCGGCTTCCTCCGTCGCCGACGGCGACAACGTCAAAGCTGCACCTCCTCACCTCCCGCAGCGGACGGGATTCGGCCGGATCTATGACCACCAGTGAGGAGACAGATAGAGTGGACACTGTCATCTTGTTTTGATATGGAGAGGGTGAGAGAGCGAGACGCGAGAAACTCTATCAAACAAGAGGCTATAATGGAGTAAAAAAATCTCTCCATAGCAGTAGTTTTAAAGAGAATACGCGCGTTCCCGGAAAAAAGAAACGAAAACTGGCGGACAATTTTTTAAGGGTCTGTCTAGGACACATCTAGATGTGACATAGTTATGTCACATATAAGTTGATGTCCACTCTGTTTGTGGTCTTTTCCTAGTTTTTTTTGTTTCTTGTTGCTACATTATATACTTGTGGGAGCTTAGATGTGATATCCTTAAAAAACATCTAGATGTGAATTAGAGAAACTGATTTTCTAATGTACCAAGAAAGAAAACTCGATCGAAAACACGCCCCCGCTTCCAGGTCGCGAGACTCGTCGCGCACACACACATAGACATAGCCATGCATATCCGTGTTTACGTAAAATTCCATTTCCATCTCCATCTCCAATCATATTTGTCCAACTAGCACATTATTTACGTTGTTAATTATATACACAGCAATATTAACGTACATCATCTCTTGTTTGCGCACGTCCGGACCGCTGCCACGGCCGGTCCTGACCAACCCGAACCCTCTTCATCACCCGCACGTGCTTCCCGCCCGAAACGGTCAGTGCCGCATTCATGCCCTGCCAGAGCGGACGCGACCTCTCACTGGCGCCGGCATTGAAGCGGCGCACCGGCCGAGAGAGCGTCGCCCGCGCTGCTTCCGGGTGCATGCGGCTGCTACGCGTTCAAAGCTCGCAATAGCCGGCTACAACATGCATGTAAAAAGTTCTTGGGTGTCCGTGCTACAGCTAGCTGTCCTCCCCCTACTCGTCAATCTCTTCCAGTAGTGCTAGTACTCTATGGCGCGATCCATCAACAAGCAGGCAAGAAAGTTATGGTATACTACTCGGTTTGTGGTGAGTGGCATGCCGAGCGACCGTGTGGGGTCGAGCTGTGGAGGATGGTGAGACACGAACACGACAGACGTGATTTAAACGTTGGTTTTGCTCAATGGCTCGATCCAACGAAACGAAATGTTGGTTTCTCTCCGTTTGCATTTTTTCTCTAGAAAAACAGAAACTTTTCCACTCCATTTTCATTCCTATTCCAAGGTTGCCCCGTTAGAACATTCCATCAAATACAAAGGAAAACTAACACGCAAGCTGATGCATCTCAATGATTCACAGATCATAGCCAATATTTACTTCACAACTAAAGAAAAAAGTTGTGAGAGCATTTACGATAGAAAAACTACTAATGGGGTCACTAAGACTTAAACCCTAAACCCTAAACATGATTTAATTTCCTGGCCAGGTAGAACCTGTCGAAGGAAAGACGGCTGGCACCCTCGGATCATACGATGCTTTTGTGCAGTTCCATTAAAATCGACCTGAGCATCCCTAATGGCAAAGATATTGAAGAAGTGTGATTAGAATAATAGTACTGGCACTAGTTCATGAGACATAAACTCATCACAAGTAGAAGCCAGTAGAAGTAGAGAAAGATCGACATGGAGATGGAGCTACGGCACTGGAGCAAGCCGGCTCCAAAAGGAAGATGGACTACCTGGGACGACGGGCTGTAGCTAGAAGGGCGGTTGGGACGCGGCATCGGGCCATACCGCGGTGACCCCCGATTGGGACGCACCAACTGTGGGTTTTCTCCCTCGTCAATGTCGACCGCGTCTACACAGAACATTGTTCCCTTCCCCCAGTTGCGGGATCAGGACCATCGTTCTATGCTTGTGAAGAGAGCAACCTAGGCAAGCAGGCTTGTAGCTTAGGCTCTTGCTAGTGTATATATAGTGGTTTTTTTTCTCCATATCAACCATTTTATATTGCGTACGTGTCATTCAAGAGTGAAATGATGGTTGCTTCTTCCGACTAACTTAATGTGTGATTTGACTGCTCCTTAGTGGCCCCTACACGTACTCCCCCTATGTGTATGCAACAGTCACACGTACACATGGACGTAAAAACGTGCGCGGCACCCTAATGCATTCATGTCCGAGCACACGACGGAACACACACGGTCACGCTCAAGTGCTGAACCTACACGTGCATGCACACACATACTCAGTCAGGGTGAGCTAGTGACCGTATGAACACCGGAAAATATATATATTGAGCGAAATGAGCGTATTATGAAGTCCACTGACCGTATTTTTACAAATATACAGCGACAAACAGTGTATTTATCTCGTTTGAAATTAAGCCACATTAACCGAAGACGAGGCAGCATGGACTAGCATTACTTTGCTATGTCCCGTCAACTTGCCGAATGAGGAGAAGGTTGCAGGACGGGAGAAGCTTGCGCGCAGGACAAGGAGAAACTTTTGACTAATGCAAGCTCTCCCTCGCTCAGGCGGTAGATGTGCAACAGTTAATTCGGTGTCAGATTGCCAGAAGCATACACTATACTACTAGTGCTATTATTGTTCGACTTCCCGAACAACCAAGCGCAAAGTTTACTAGGAGTAGTACTACTGCTATAGTCCATAAAGGTACATACTATACTAGTACTAGGAACCGGATGGAGGAGCGTCTGCACTCTTATTATAACACTAGTAGAAAAAGGGTCAAATGTAAGACACATTAGTCCAGGTTTGTAACAGAACCGGCACTAATGTGTCCATTAGTGCCGGTTCCAACGGCTAGGCGGGAGGAGCTCTTTAGTACCAGTTCATGGAAAACCTTTAGCACCGGTTCGTGCCACAAACCGTTACTAATGAAAGTGGTGGCAGGATGTTGTCAGAGTGGGGCCCCTCCAACACCTTTAGTACCGGTTCATGGCACGAACCGGTACTAAAGGTCGTCCTATATAAACCCTTCGTCCACCAGCACTATGTTCTTCCCCCTTTCCCCTCTCCCTCTCCTCTGTTCTTTCCTTCTTCATCTTGAGTTCATCACAAAATTTGCCCCAAATTTGTCAAGATTTGCAGGCCCCCATCCATTCAAATGATCACAAAGGTTAGCACCTTTGTCCTTTCATCTCTCATTGCTAGATTAGCTCTTACATTCACTACTAGGAAAAGGCCTACTAATGGCGCACCTAATTTGGCCATTAATGGCACATTAGTGGTGCGCCATTAGTAGCACGCCATTAGTATATTTTACTAATGGCGCACCACAGGTGCGCCATTAGTATCTGGTATACTAATGGCGCACCCCAGATGCGCCATTAGTATATACAACAGTGCGCCATTAGTATGCCTCCCAGGGGGCCATGTATACCCAGGTGCTCTGGCATACTAATGGCGCACGACAGCAAGATGCGCCATTAGTAACTTCGGCATACTAATGGCGCACTCTTTAATGATGCGCCATTAGTATCCTTTGGCATACTAATGGCACACTATGATGTGATGCGCCATTAGTATGAATATTAGGTTTTTTTATTTTTTAATTTTCTGTTTTTTGCATAGGTTACAAAATGTATAATTGGACAAAATATAGACAGCACACATCAACAACAGATTCATTGAATACAATAGAAGATTAGTCTCTGAATACAATTCATCATTTTAGTCTCCGAATACAAGTCATCATATTAGTCTCCGAATTGAAAAGACCGAACAAAGATAGAACATTATATTACATAGAAGAGAGCTGCGGTCATCACGATGAGCATCATCACGATGAAACTCGTCTTCATCCGGTTCCTCCAACGCTCCCTCCCCTCTCCCGCTAGATAGCGGGCGTATCTAGATTTTTCCTCGGCCCTAGTGGCGTACCCTTTGTAACTGTTACCGCTGAATCGGTGAACCTGTCTCCGACACTCCTCCCAGTCGTCGTAGACTCCGGGAACCTTACCCTTGTACACGACATACCACGGCATCGCTATGCAGTAGACAAACGAAACTTTAGTACCAATTCACTTACAATACATAAGCAATATATAAGTATGCAACAGAACGATCGGAAGAGAAAAGCAAGACATTAATTGCATCGATTACATCTTAAGTTGAACGACTCTCGAAACCAAAGAGACATACTACAAGTTCATTAAAGTTTAATTACAACATGAGACTCAAGGGACCGGAGCGTGGATGAAGCCACCGTCTATCGTGGGAGTCATGAAAGAACGGGCGTTGTCAGCCTGCATTAGTAGGATTGTGTCGATGTCACTGTTGGACGGTTGATTTCTGAGGTAGAACTGCTCCGCGGTACGAAGGACATCTTGATGGATGATTTCCGCAAACTCCGACTGGATGCGAAAGAATTCTTGTCTGATGTCCGCGTCCTGGATTGCCGACACGCTCGCGGCCCAATCTTTGAGTCTACTCGGTAGCAGAAGTTGATGATGGTCCCGTACGATCGCCCGCATGTGATGGATGGCGTTGTAGGCACCCTTCTGACCGCCAGGCGGCTGCTTGACGCAGCAGAACGTCGTATTGTGGGAGAACATGTGCTTGCCATACTTACGAATAGGCCTGGTGAAGGTGCCTCCAGATTTGACGTAGCCGGGGAGAACATCATCAAGAACCTTCTTGACATTTGTGTAGTCTATGTTCGACTGACGGTCCGGGTCGAAATACGTGGCCATGGAATATTTGGGGCTTAGGAGGATGAGCGTGCAACGTGTGTCACTGCAGAAAACACGGAATGTTAAAAGAAAAACGATCGAAATTTAAGAATTCATATGTTACGGGGCGGTTGAGGGGAGGACTTACTCGGGAAAGTAAGGCAGGAGGAAGTTATCCTTATCTTGGTTTGCCAGAATGACGCCTTCGAGGTAAGAACTCGCGACTTGCCGGTCCCCAGCGCTGCCCAAGATCTTGGCACGCATGTAGAAGGGGTCGACTGTCACGATGTCCGGGGTCTTGTCGCGAATGATCCGCATCTCCATACTCAGCGAAAATAGCCGAACGAAGGTGTAGTGCAGCGGATGAAGGTTCAACATAGCGTGGATGTCATCAAACCGCAGGACGATCGTACCCCCGATGGAGTTATCCACAAAGCCCTTGCCCTCTAGCACCTTGGCTGCGAAAACCGGGTATGCCACATCCTTCTCTCCGAGACGCCGCTTCTCCAAAGAAAGAACACTGTCATGCAGACTCCGCATAGCACCGGTTGCAGCATCGAGCATATTTCTCGGTAGCATCGGCCTACCTGCCACATGCACCCTCCTCGAGATATCCTCAGATGAAGGTGGCCCGTCCTGAGCACGGATCATACTTGGTGCCGGCTGGCCCGCACCCTTGTTAGTCTTTCTTTTGCGTGCCTTCTTCTTCTCCTATAATGGGACCGAGTTCTGCTCACAGACCGCCTTCTTGAGTGTGTTGGGGCTGATCATATTTCGCACCTCGCCTATCTGAGGCTCGGTGAAGTCGGCAGCTGGAGGCGTCTCCTGAGAGCTGAACTGCAGACGACGCCTGTTGCAACTTGGCTTCTCCGCGGTACCAGCTAGATCGCGCACGTCTTTTGTTGGGTTGGGTTCTTGAGAAGGAGGCCCCATGAAGTCGCCACCGTACCCATGATCGGCAAAGTACTGATCGACATTGGCAAATGTATCATCATCGTTGTCGTTCTGATCCTGTGCCATATGCATGTTTGGATCCAGTGGCATAGGGATGTCCGGCACCATTGCGGCGGTCTTGCCATGGGGCCGACTTGGCGCTGGCACGACTGGCGGTGTTGTCTTTGGGGTGGTGTCCCCCGCCCCCAAACGAATCTGGCTCTTCGGCCAAAGCAGGGGCCAGCTCAGGCAGGCGCTGAGGGTCATCACGTCATCATCGTCGGCCCCGACGGATCGAATCGGAGGTAACAACTCGTTCCAGCCTGGCAGCACCCGAACCAGTTGAACCCTAAACAAGTTGGGTGGCATCTGGGTACCGTGGAACAAGGGGTTGCCCGGTTGAACGATTTTGCCCTTGGCGACATCGACCAACTCGTTGTTCACGAAGTGCAGGAGAGTGCACGGAACGTCGGCGGTGCCCTGCGAAAACATGTAGGGCGTCCGGGATGCCCAGTCAAAGGCAAGGAGATGAAGTCCTCGGCCGAGAGAGGCTTAATTAGTTACCGTGATGATGGCGTCGAGCTCGGCTAATGTCGAGGCACCGCCAACAGCGGGCGTGCAGTTGACGGAGGGGCCGCTTGCTACAGAGGTGCCGACCGACGTACACCTGGGTGCATTAAGCTCCCATGCCGGCGTCGGAGACACCAATGTCGTCTCCGCCGGAGACACCAATGGCCCCGCCATCGCGTTCTGCGAGTTGCTTGCCGTGAAGCTAGGAATCGGGGGCGGCCCCTGTTGGCCGCCCGCAATCCACGCGCTAATCCCCTGGATCAAGGTAGGCATAATGGCGGTGATCGTCGCTCCGAGTTGTTGTTGCACTTGCTCTTGGAAAATCTCCGGAATCCGCGCCACTTGTGCCCTGAGTTCTTGAACCTCGCGCGCCTGGCTTTCCGAGCTGGTCTTTTTCTCCTTTCGCCCACCAGTGTTATAGTATGACGACCATTTTGTCGACAAGCCTTTGCCGGCCACACGACCAGCTGACATCGGCTTACCGAGCTTATCCTTGTTCTTCATTACATTCAACACCCTATTTAGAGTGGTGTCCCAAGGGTTGCTCTTAGTCGACCCCACGCTACTGCTTTCAGTCGCCTGTGGAAGGAATGTGAACCATTTAGAAATTTGGCTTCATTAATTAGAATGCAACCATATGGAGCTAATTACGCGGGGGTGTATTCCTTACCAGAACAAGCTCAAGCGCCCTGGTCTTCGGATCCGTGGTAAGCTCCTTTGTTTTCGGGTCCTTCTTGTACCGGGCCCTGACAAAGTTCCTGGTCTGCTTGTCACCGTATTTATCGAAGAGGGGCGGTAGGCCTTGCTCGGCACGGTCCGCCTCCTCCTTGTCCCATATAGGCTCCGCCACTCTGTAACCGCCGGGACCGAGTGTGTGTTCCCCTAAGTTCAGCTCCCGCATTTCTTTCCCCCACTTACTTGATTCGGAGCTTGCGGTGCTCGAGCAATTGATCTTGAAGTCGTTGTAGTCATCTTCGATGATCGAAGGATTTTTCTCCTTGATCTTCTCATAACTCTCACCTTTCTCGATCATTCTCTTCACATTGCTTTTCCAAGTAGATAGGGCCGTGCTCATCTTTGTGAGGGCAGCATTGTTCACTTTATTCCCTTTGAGGCTTGTGTTTTCAAATTCAGCGGGGAACTTGTATCGTTCGTGCAGCTTTGTGAAGAGGAGGTTGCGCAAATTGCCTCGGTCAGGATGCCTGAGGTTCTCGGTGTTGATCGAGACGGTGCTCCGGAGAAAGCACCCGAGCTGAAGCGAGTACCCATTCACTATTCGTTCGGGCGCCGTTGGATTCCCTTTGGAGTCCACTTCAGTAACTTCCTCCTTGAGGGTGCGGAGCACGGTCGGGCGCCGGTCCTTCCGTTGCCTCTTCGGTTGGCTGCCATCTGTGCGTGCGCCGCCATCATCAGTGGGTGGCATCCTCGGCGGCACCATCAGTGGTGGCATCAGTGGGGTCATCCTCGGCGGTACCATCAGTGGTCTCAAGATCGATGGGGAAGGCGGCGTCCTCATACAAGTGAGGTTGTTCCTCCATCTCCTGGGACAACTCCCAGAATTTCTTTCCGCCCGAACCCCCGGCCTCATCATTGTTGGCCATGTTTCTCTATAAATAGGAACAAAGTTTGGTCAAAAAGTTGGTTATTGTCATGGAACAAGATCATGGTCTCATCATTTAGGGTTTGTTGACACCGAGGCATCCTAAAAGCTAAGCTTTTATCATTGAGGGTTTTTCGACGCCGAGGCACCCTAGAAGCCTAAGCTTTCATCATTTCGGTTTTTATCGACACCGAGGCACCCTAAAAGCCATGCATTAGTCACAAGTACGCCGGGGCATTTGATCCTACTTAATTAACTACTAAGATACCCCGGCCCATGCATTAGTCACAAGTACCCCATATGTCCTATTTTTAGCAAAGTCATGCTAAAATTCACGGAAAATTTCAGCATGACCTTTGCTGAAAATAGGACATATGGAGTACCCGAATTTGCCGGAACGGAAGTTAATCGACATTCCAGCAAACTCAAGGGCCTCTCGGGTGGACAAGGCAAAAAAGGACACGATGGTCGGAGACATGACCTTTGCCTAACAGTTCTGAACTCCTGCCAAAACTGAACACAACATATATATACCAAGCATCTTGCCAGCTAGTAGACCAGCTAGTAGACCATCATATGTCAGGCCAAATTGAGGCCAAACAGAAAACCAATGTGGGCATGGCACAAAGTCCATGACCCAGAACAGGAGACATACCAAGCACTAAATGAGGACAGAAATAGAGAATAGTTAAACTGTTAGGCATTATGTGTCACAGGTACTGCTACGGTTTTAAATAAGAAGATAAAAAAGAAAGCTGATGTACAAAACCTCAAAACAATGCAAAGTGCTGTGGGCTAAAAAACAATTACAGTAGACTAAAAAACAGGAATCATTATCTTCTATATGAAGCTGAACTAGGCAGACTGAACTGATTTTGATTTTCAAGTTCCAAAGTACCATCAAAACCATTGGTTTACGTATCAAGGTCCAGTATAGACTTTTTACTTATGAAATGGTTCCCCACCCCTAGCAAACAACTATCTGCAGACAACCTTCTAGCATCTGTCCATAAACCCAACAGGCACAATGTTGTGCCTGTTAACCACGTACTAATTTAATCCAACAGCAGTTCATACTATTTCCTAGTCTTAACTCCTAACTGAAAGTCTGAAACAGATTATCAAAAGTTCGGAACAATTACAGTAGGCTAGAAAATAGGAACCTATGTGAAGCTGAACTAGGCAGACTGAACTGATTTGGGTTTTCAAATTCCAAAGTCTTCCACTAGCAGCATATCGTATTAAAGCATAGTAGCATCAAAACGAATAGTTCCCATATCAAGGTTTAGTGTGGATTTTAAATCTGTCCATAATAGCATCAAAGAACTGATTTGATTCAACAACTTTTACTAAAAGTCTGAAACACATTAGGAAAAGTTTCAGACCACATAAACTGTTTTTCGGACTAGTAGTTTCGAATACCCAAACTTTTACTAAATTTGGAATTTGGAGGTCACCGACCTCTTCATCCCTTTTACTGTCAAAAAACTACTAATAGCACAAGTGACATGAAAATTCAGGAGTACGAGATCACAAAGGCCATGTCATGCTTGGCAATATTTGTTTACTGAAACTAAATGAACATTTTACTGGTAGTGTACTGATAGTGTAATCTAGCTATTGTACTGATATTTCTGTTTCTTTGAACATTTTACTGTCAATAAAAATGATGTACTGCTGCTTTCAGTTAATTCAAATTAGCTAAAACCTTTTACTGTCAAATAGTGCTAATGTTTACTCTATGAAATAAACTACTCCTCCTCTCTTCTCTTCTTCAGTTAATTAGGAATAGTTTCAGAGGTAACTAACTAAAACTATTTATCATGTTGACAACAGTAGCATGTGGACCTTCATGGTGATTTCATATCAAAATAGAGGAGTACTCCTGTTCATTTGGAGAACTCATAGAACAATTGTTATGCATCAAACTTGGGATCAACAGCAGCAAGAATCAAGCCCAATACAGAGAGGAGAGGAGCAGCAGAAGTGGACAGCGCAACGCTGACCTCGAGCTCTTGATTGGAGTGGGGGGAGGTGGCCGGCGAGGAATCTGTGGCTCCGGCGACGGTCGTGTGGACGGGGCGGCGTCCGGGCGGCGGGGTCGCGTCGAGGCGGCGGGGCAGCGTC
>NC_057800.1:3107674-3130983 GCF_018294505.1 Triticum aestivum
CGATCTTAGCTAGCTATATGTTCACAATCTTCTTGCCCTTCTTTTTCGCAAATGGAGTTCTTCTGTGGAACGGACGTCCTTTAGGTAGGGTGGTCCTGCTTCTTCTTGTGGTGTATGCTGCTACTTCATCATCGTCGTCATGTTCGATCCTCGGGTCGCCGTACTTGTCGAAGTCTTGCTCATTGGCTACTCCATCCATTCCGATGATCTTCCTTTTGCCTCTCCTCACGACAACACGACTGGGCTTTGACGGGTCGGTAATGAAGAAGCATTGGTCCACTTGGGAAGCCAGTACCCATGGCTCATTTTTCGCGGTGACGTTTGCGCCCGCGGTTTTGGATTTGGCTTCGGGTATAACCATGGTGGTGAAATACCGGTCTTCTTTTAGGACGCTCTTGGCCCATCTGACACGGAACATCGGGACCTTCTCTCCAGCGTAGCTCAGCTCCCAGATCTCCTCGATCCTTCCGTAGTATCTGTCCTTGTCGTTACCGGTGTAGGATTCCATCATTACGCCGGAGTTCTGATAACCATTGCTCTTCATGTCCTTGGCCTCGGTGTAGAATGTGTAGCCATTGATATCGTACACCTCATAGGTCATCAGGTTGTGCTCGGCGCCCTGTGACAAGGCGAATATGAGTTGTTATTCCGCGGAAGAATCCTCATGTAAAGGGTACGACAGAAGCTTCTGCTTGAACCAACGCGTGAAACATGAGTTGTGCTCTTTGAGTATATCTCCGTCCGTCCTCTGTTGGCCTCGGTCATTGTACGTCTTCTTAATAAAGTTTTGTGCTGTACCACCCAAGGATCGACCACGTCTATGTGTTGTAGCGCGACTAGGTTTGCTCTTTCAAAGTCGGCGAGTCGACCCTCGAAGTCGACATGCATTTCGCCACGACCGTCACGGTGACCCCATCCAGCGAGCCTGCCGACGTGCCTGTTGACGGGCAGACCAACGGGGTTCTCGATGCCTAGATAATTCGTGCAGTAGGAGATGCACTCTTCGGTCAGAAAGCCCCTGGCTATCCTTCCCTCTGGACGTGACATGTTGCGAACGTATCCTTTGATGACACCATTCATCCTTTCAAACGGCATCATGCTGTGCAGGAACGTCGGCCCGAGTTGGATGATATCATCCACGATATGGACCAGCAGATGCACCATAACGTCGAAGAATGCGGGCGGGAAGTACATCTCAAGCTCGCATAGTATCACCACGATCTCTTCCTGTAGCCTTCTGAGTTGCCTCACGCCAACAGTCTTCCGAGAGATGATGTCGGAAAAGTTGCATAGGCCAAATAGGGTTTCACGGACGTGCGCGTCCATGATCCCATGGATTGCTACTGGAAGTATCTGCGTCATCAGCACGTGACAGTCATGAGACTTCATCCCGCTGAACTTCAGCTTCGCTGGGTCTAGGTATCTGCTTATCTTCCCCGCGTAACCGTAAGTAAGTTTTACTCCTACGAGGCAGGTGAAAAACTGCTTGATCTCCTCCTGACTTAGAGTGAAGCACGCGGTAGGGTAGTCAGTTCCGGTCTTCTTGGCCTTCTTGCCTTTGAGATGACTTTCCGTGTCCTGCTTCGCCTCATCATCATCATCATCATGATCATCATATATAGCGTGAAGATCCTCCCTGATGCCCATTGATTTCAAGTCTGCCCTTGCTTTCGGCCCATCTTTGGTCCTCTCTGGCATGTTGAGCAGGGTACCAAGCAGACTCTCGCACACGTTCTTCGTGATATGCATGACATCAAGGCTGTGAGGCACACGGTGGATCTTCCAGTACGGCAAGTCCCAGAAAACAGTCCTCGTTTTCCATACCTTCAGCAGCGGCTCTGGCGCCTTTCGCTTCTTTCCTGGCTCTGGCGCCTTTTGCTTCTTTCCCGGCAGTGGGCAGTCTTTCCAATTTTTCAACAGCTCGTCTATTTCCTCGCCGCTCCTCGTACGCGGGCGTCCTCGGGGTTCAGTTTCACCATCGAACAGATCCTTGCGTTTTCTCCACGGGTCATCATCGCGAAGCCACGTTCGATGTCCCATGAACACGGTTTTCGAAGACCCGGGATCTCTATCTAGCTGGTGATACGTTGTGTCATCCATGCACCTGACGCATCCAGAAAATCCGTGGACCACCTGCCCCGCGACATATCCGTAACCGAGATAGTCGTGCACCGTCGTGAGCAGCGCGGCTCTTATAGGGAAATATTCTTTTTCTGCGGCGTCCCACGTATTGGCTGGCGTTTTCCACAGCATGTTAAGCTCCTCTTTCAGCAGCCCCAGATACAGATTGATGTCGTTCCCTGGTTGTTTCGGTCCTTCAATTAGCATACTCATGTGAATGTACTTCCTCTTCATGCACAACCAGGGGGGAAGGTTGTACATCCACACAAACACAGGCCAGGTGCTATGTGTGCTTCTCTGGATGCCAAATGGATTGACTCCATCGGTACTCGCACCCAGCATGATGTTCCTTGGATCGTTCCCAAATTCTAGGTCTTCAAAGTTCAACGCTTGCCACTGGCTCGCATCCTTAGGGTGACTCAGCATCTTGTCTTTTTTATCTATCTCCGGATCATTTGCGTCATCTTCTCGCTTCTTCTCCTCCCTATCTGCGTGGCAACGCATGATCTTTGCTACCTTATGGTCCGCTAAATACCGCTGCAGACGAGGAGTGATCGGAAAGTACCACACCACTTTTCGAGGAGCTTTCTTCCTCTTCTTGTATCGAGTGACGACGCACACCGGACATATAGTAGACTCCGCGTGCTCGTCCCGATAAATGATGCAATTGTTCTTGCACACATGGTATTTCACGTGCGGTAAATCCAGAGGACACACGATTTTCTTCGCCTCCTCCAAACTGGTTGGGCACTTGTTCCCCTCGGGAAGACGTTCGTACCAGAATGACATGTTCTCGTCGAAGCATGCATCGGTCATTTTGTGTTTTACCTTCATCTCCAGAGCCATGAGCGTTACTTTCAGGCGGGTATCCTCGGGCCTGCATCCTTCATACAATGGAGTAACCGCGTCTAACTGAAGTTGATCCATCTTGGCTTTCTCTCGGGCGGCAGCTCTTGCGTTATCCGTCTGCTTGAGAAGCAGCTCTTGAATATGAGGGTCCTGCACCCAGCCCATCGATGGTCCAGCGTTGTCTGCTCCACCGGCATCATCATCTTCATGATCATGCCCGTCGACTGCTCCGGCATCTTCCTCATCATCATGTCCTGCATCTTCTACATGATGACTGTGTACAGCATCACCGTCGTGATCATCTCCTAGGGATTCTTCGTCTTCTCGCCCGCCCGAGCCGCGGTGGTTGTCTTGCTGCCCTTCCTCATTTCTTGCCCGGCCCCCATGGACGACTTCGTAGTCATCTTCATCACCTTGCCACCGATAGCCATCCATGAAACCACGCAAGAGCAGGTGGTCCCGCACCTGCCCGGATTCCGTGTCCGCAATAAGGCTCTTCAGCTTGCATCTTCGACACGGACATCTTATCTCCGTCTCATTCTTTTGAAGCATCTCGGCCTTCGCGGACCTCAAAAACCTATTCGATGCCTTCGGTCATCATGCAGACCATGGTCGCTTGCGGGGTAGAGCAAAACGATATTTTAGAACCAAGAAAAAATTTGGCATGACTTTCCCTAAAAATACGACCAAAAAGAATGCTTAATGCCAAAATTCTCGCCGAAACGGAAATGAATCAACATTCCGGCAAAATATTGGCAACTATCGAATTTCAAATACCGGTACACCTCCAAACACAAACACATATGCAACACCACGGACATATGCAACACCACGAACATACATAGATCTAGCTAGGCCATAAAAAGTGCATGTGCACATTGTTGTAGGGAGAACAACATAAATATAGCTTCCCCCTTACTTACCTATCAAAACAAGGTAATTTAACCACTTAAATTGAATGAATCTATGGTGGAAATGAGGTGAAAAAGAGGAGGCACCCGAGACAACGAGGAGGTGGAGAGAATGAAGTAGGGAGAAAGTGAGTGTAGGTAGGAGAGGCTGTCCAAAATATCTTGTTGCTGCCCACTTACTAATGGCGCACCAACTCTAAATGCGCCATTAGTAATCCAGGTTACTAATGGCGCACATCCTGGTTGTGCGCCATTAGTAGTTTTGCAAAAAAAATACTAATGGCGCACTGTCCCATAGTGCGCCATTACTAGTTTAAACTAGTAATGGCGCACGGTGGAACAGTGCGCCATTAGTAGTTTTGCAAAAAAGGGAATAAAAAATATAATAAAAAAACAACATTAGTGGCGCACTTTCGGGCAGGTGCGCCATTACTAGTTACAACTAGTAATGGCGCACTGTGTCTGGATGTGCCATTAGTATGTTTGGACAGGCGCACTAGTTAAAAAAATTTAATACTAATGGCGCACCCGGGGCCAGGTGCGCCATTAGTAGTTTCAACTCTAATGGCGTATCAGAAGGTTGTGCGCCATTAGTATATACTAATGGCGCACCGCTTGTCTCGTGCGCCATTAGTGTCAATCCCATCTATAGCCCTTTTTCTAGTAGTGATTGGTTTATATAGTGACTAATTGTGGGTTTTAGTAATTTGGGAGGAATTATATTTGGTACTATTTGATTTATATGCAAATTGAGGTCAAAATAACACTTACTTTGCATATGTAGGTGTGGTTTACTTAGTGCCTTCTAAATCTCCGTCGTAACCACCGTCGATCACCCGCACCGTCCCGTCGACGGCACCACCTTGTGGTGAGCCTCTTGTTCATGTAATTTTATATAAAAAATTGATGTTTGTGTGATTTGGATATATAGTTAGTTGTATAATTATCTTACCCATACGTTGTTTGTTATACATAGTGCCATGGTTTAGATATCCGTCCCCGTCGGCCCTCGTCCTTGTTATGATTCGGATATGGTATATTCTCTTTTAAAACTATTTGTTGCATTTCGTGTTTATGACAAATTATGCCCATCAAGTTGACATAGATATTTTTATCTAGGAGGTATGTGAACCGGAAATTCCAACCGACCCTATTGTCGAGAGGTTAAATCTAGTTGAAAGAGAAAATGATTATTTGAAAGAAAAATTGAAAAGAATTGAGGGGGAGAAGATGGAATTGGAGTTGCATGTTGCCGATGTCGTCGATGATCACAAGATCAAGATGGAGAAAATGCGCTTGAAGATTAGAAAGATTAGAAAATATGCCATTGATAGTGAGGCTTGGTATCATTATGCTGTTGGATCAATTGTTACCTTAGTTGCGATCTTGATCGCATTTGTTGTTGCATTTAAATGCTTTAGCTAGAGAGTTATTAGTTTGTTGCATTTAAGTGTTGTATGAACTTTATGTATTGTATTAATTTGGTGTTTTTGGTGCTGTGTATTAATGATGAGCGGCAATGGATGTACGATGAATGATGCTCTCCCGAGTTCATTAATGGCGTGCATACTTTTTTGCTTGCGGCTGAGGCAAACAAGCGGGCGGATGGTTTTATGCCTTGTCCATGTGCTGGCTATAAGAATGGTCACAATTACTCTACGTCAAGAACCATTCACATCCACCTGTTTGAGTCCGGTTTCATGCCCCACTATAATGTTTGGACCAAGCACGGAGAAAGAGGGGTTATGATTGAAGACAATGAAGAAGAAGAGGATGACGACAGCTATCCAGGCCATGGGTTCCCAGAATACGATGATACAACAATGGGGGAAGAAGCTGAGCCGGTAATGCGGGAAGAAGCTGAGCCGGCAATGCGGGAAGAAGCTGAAGAATAGGCATCAGATGAGCCCGTTGATGATCTAGGTCGGGCCATTGCCGATGCAAAGAGAAACTGCGCAAGTGATTTTGAGAAGAAGAAGTTGCACCGCATGTTAGAGGATCACAAAAAATTGTTGTACCCGAATTGCGTAGGTGACAAGAAAAAGCTAGGCACCACACTGGAATTGCTGCAATGGAAGGCAGATAATGGTGTATCTGACAAGGGATTGGAAAGTTTCTGGTAATGATAAAGAATATGCTTCCAAAGGACAACGAATTGCCCGAGAGTACATATGAAGCAAAGAAGGTTGTCTGCACTCTAGGGTTAGAGGTGCAGAAGATACATGCATGCCCTAATGATTGCATCCTCTATCGCGGTGAGTACGAGGATTTGAAGCTTGCCCGGTATGTGGTGCATTGCGCTACAAGATCAGCCCCGATGACCCTGGTGATGTCGAGGGCGAGCGCCCCAGGAAGAAGATTCCTGCCAAGGTGATGTGGTATGCTCCTATAATACCACGGTTGAAACGTTTGTTCCAAAACAAAGAGCATGCCAAGGCGATGCGATGGGACAGAGAAGACCGTAAGAAAGACAGAAATGTGACGCCCCCGATTCAAGATCAGGGACTCACGGGAAGATATCACAACACAACTCTAAAACATAAATAAGTCATACAAGCATCATAATACAAGCCAGGGGCCTCGAGGGCGCGAATACAAGTGCTCAATCATAGACGAGTCAGTGGAAGCAATAATATCTGAGTTCAGACATAAGTTAAACAAGTTGCCATAAGATGGCTAGCACAAACTGGGATATAATCGAAAGAGGCGCATGCCTCCTGCCTGGGATCCTCCTAACTACTCCTGGTCGTCGTCAGTGGGCTGCACGTAGTAGTAGGCACCTCCGGTGTAGTAGGAGTCATCGTCAATGGTGGCGTTTGGCTCCTGGGCTCCATCGTCTGGTCGCAGCAATCGGGTAAGGAAAGGGGGAAAAGGGGGGAACAAGGCAACCGTGAGTACTCATCCAAAGTACTCGCAAGCAAGGAGCTACACTACATATGCATGGATATATGTGTAAAGGGACATATCAGTGGACTGAACTGCAGAATGCCAGAATAAGAGGGGGATAGCTAATCCTGTCGAAGACTACGCTTCTGGCAGCCTCCGTCTTGCAGCATGTAGAAGAGAGTAGACTACAGTCCTCCAATTAGCATCGCATAGCATAATCCTACCCGGCGATCCCCTCCTCGTCGCCCTCTTAGAGAGCAACCACCGAGTTGTATCTGGCACTTGGAAGGGTGTGTTTTATTAAGTATCCAGTTCTACTTGTCATAAGGTCAAGGTACAACTCTGGGTCGTCCTTTTACAGAGGGACATGGCTATTCGAATAGATAAACTACCCTGCAGGGATGCACCACATAACCCAACACGCTTGATCCCATTTGGCCGGACACACTTTTTTGGGTCATGCCCGGCCGCGGAAGATCAACACACCGCAGCCCCACCTAGGCACAACAGAGAGGTCAGCACGCTGGTCTAAACCTAAGCGCACAGGGGTCTGGGGCCATCGCCCTTAGCACACCTGCATGTTGCGAACGCGGCCGGCGAGCAGACCTAGCAACCTCCATTACAAAGGAAGTCACGTTACGCGGTCCAACCCGGCGCGCGCCACTCAGTCCCTGACGTCACGAAGGCTTCGGCTGATACCACGACGTCGAGTGCCCATAACTTTCCCACGTAGTTGGTTAGTGCGTATAGACCAAATGGCCAGACTCAGATCAAATACCAAGAACTCGTTATGCATGTTATTTTGAAATAACCGCGAACACCGACAGGGCCAGGCCCACCTCTCACCCAGGTAGTCTCAACCTGCCCTGTCGCTCCGCCACAAAGATCCACCAAGAGGGCTGTCGGGACCAAGGTCCTTTCAGCCCTCAATCCGTGAATCACTCGCGGGTACTCCTCGAGCCGACCAGACTTTAGTCACCACATGTATCATGTATAAAGTATAGTATATACCCGTGATCACCTCCCGAGTGATCACGGCCCGATAGTATAACACAGTAGACGGACAAGAATGTAGGGCCACTGATGGAAAACTAGCATCCTATACTAAGCATGTAGGATTGCAGGTAAAGGTAACAACAGTAGTAGCAAGGACACGCTATGCATCACGATAGGATAAATGGAAAGCAGTAACATGCTACACTACTCTAATGCAAGCAGTATAGGAGAGAATAGGCGATATCTGGTGATCAAGGGGGGGGGGCTTGCCTGGTTGCTCAGAAAAGAAGGAGGGGTCATCGGTGACGTAGTCGACCACAGGGGCATCAGCATCGTCACGGGGTCTACCGAAGAGAACAGGGGGGAGAAACAGTAAATACATAGCAATCAAGTGCATAACAAGATAACATGCAAAGCTAGACGTGTTCTAACGCGGTATGAGGTGATACCGGTGAAGGGGAAACAACCGGGAAAGTATCGTCGGTGTTTCGCGTTTTTGGGCAGAGGAGCCGGAGGGGGAAAGTTGCGAGTCTGGTATGTTAGGGGTGTGTGGCGGACGAACGGGCTGCGTATCCGGGTTCGTCTCATCGTTCTGAGCAACTTTCATGTAGAAAGTATTTTCATCCGAGTTACGGATTAAAAGATATGATTTTCTAAAGATTTTATTAATTACTGGAATTTAATTAATTATTTAAATAAATTCGAAAAATGGGTTAATGACATCAGCATGATGTCATGCTGACGTCAGCAGTCAACGGAGTTGACTGGTCAACCTGACCAGGGGGTCCCACTGGTCGGTGACACATATTAATTAAACATTTTAATTAGCCTAATTATTATTGATTAGGGGGTGGGCCCCACTGTCATACATATTAATTAGCTAATTAACTAACCAGGTTAATTAGATAACTAATGTTTAATTAGTTTAATTATTTGTTTAGTTTAATTAATCAAAATTAATTAAGTTAATTATTTCTATAATTAATTAATTAATTATAATTTTTTATATATTTTTTTAATTCTTTTTTTTATAAAACGTTCTGGGCTAGGCCCACCTGTCATTGGTCCAGAGGGGCTAGTGGGCACGGGCGCAGAGGGCAAACGGGCGCGGGCGACAGTTTCGGGCGCAACCCAATCGGGCACACGCCCAGGGCGCCGTGGCGAGGCCGGGCGGTCATCGGAGGGGGACGCCGGCAGGAGAGCAGCAGGGCGGCGCCAGTGGCCAGGGGAGTGGCGCTGCGCGCGGGCAGCACAGACGGAGGCGGGATGCAACAGAGTCGGCGTGCGGCTACGCTAGGCGAGGCCGTGGCTGGTGCGGCCACGGCGATGCGAGCCGCGGCGAGCAGCCAGCGTAGGGAGGCGGACCGCGGCGAGGGAGGCCGGAGCGGGGCGGCGAGTGAGCAGCGGCAGGACGTCGGCCGTGAGGTGGAGCGAGAGGCGGGAGGTGGCGGAGCCGAAATGGGGTCACTGGCGTGGCGTGTCCAGGGTCGTGCGCGCGCCGGGGATGAAGGTCACAGCGAGCGCGACAGGGGGCGCGTGCGGGCGTGGGTGCCGGCCCCGGGCGCACGCCGCATGGGCCGCGACAGTTCGGCACGCGCTGCGGGGAGCAGGGCGCGGGGTGAGACATGGCGACGGTAGCGGAGCAGCAGCTGCGGCAGTAGAGCAACGGCAGTGGCCGACATTCTGGGTGGAAGGGCACGGTGCTGCGGAAGCAGAGAGGAAGGAGGGAGGCGGCGGCTCACATCGATATGCAGGGTACAGGGCAGCGAGGCGTGAGGAGGAAGATGGGGACGGCCTTGTAGACGGAGACGATGTCGGCGATGGAGTCCGGTGGGGCAGCTCTAGCGAGGGGTCGGAGAGTAGGACGGTGAGGCGGCGTTCCGGGCAGCGGCGACGGCGTGCTTGTGAGCCCCGATCCAATCTGGATCGGGGGGAAGTGACGTGGGGGGAGGAGTGCGGGTGGTTGGGTTAGGGTTTGACCAGGGGTGGGGGGTTATGGGGGGAGTGGGGTGGCCGGCTGGGCCTTTGCCCAGTTGGGCTGGTTGGCCCGATGGCCTGCTGGGTCGAGGCCCAGTTCGGGGGAGGAGTCTCTTTTTCTCTTTTTTTGTTTTACTTTTTCTTATTATTGTTTTCTATTTTGGCTAATTGTCTGGGCACCAAATGAGTTTTGTAAAATATGAGAGCTGGCCCACAAATCACAACACAATATATCCTACCACAACAACTAGTTTGGGGTAAATATCATTTCATATTTATTTTGTATTAATAAAAAGGTTATTAAATAATGTTTTCAACCACTCTTTGAGGTTATTTAAGTCACCTATCAAATTTCAATAATGTTGTTTACCATTTTATCATAGCCTCTGATTTATCTACTATTTATTGAACATTTTAGTTTTAATATTTCAAAACTTTTATTGTTTGCTTGATTTTAAATTTTTAATTTGAATTGGTTTCAAACTAACGCGAGATTAGCAACAATAACCGAGGTGACGTGGCATCGTTAACGCGGGATTACTGTAGCTTAATTATTCAGGCGTCACAATTCTCCTCCACTACAAGAAATCACGTCCGGAGATTTAAGAGGTAGAGAAGGGGGAAAGGTCTAGTTACGAAATCCTAACGGATCTTCTCGGCCTTGGTTGCTCTTCTCGAAGAGGTCGATCCATTACATTGATGCTTCATTTCTCTGCTTCGGGTAATCATGAGAATGTCGGCATCCTTTCATCAGGAACTCCAACGTACTTACGAAAGAATAAAGGGTGGGCAGTCCGAGAGAATAGACCTCCGCAAGGTTGACTATCTGGTCGATAACATCGAGGAAGGTGGCGGAACCGCGGAAGTAACTCTCGAATGGAAACTTACGAAAATATCGAGAGCATAGTAAGGTGGTATCATGTGAAATTTCAAGCGGACAGACAAACGTTCGATGCCTGAAACGGGGCGTGAACGGGGTTCAAAGCAACGGGAATAAGTATTTTGTGTGATACCAGAATTGATGAGCTCTCCAAAGGTGGCTCGTGAACTACTTATGAGGCCACGCGCGAGGAGAAACCTTGGGAACAAGAGGTGTATAGGTGAGTCAGGTTTCGATCCTGTGGAACTGTGGGTTATGGGCCCACCATGTGGGTTAAAGGTAGAAAGGGCGGTGATATTTTGCACAGTCATGATAACAAGGCATGTTAAATGATAGCCTATCAATTATGTCGGCAATGTCAGTACTAAGGGCGAGGGAAAAAGAGAACCATCTTCCTGCTCGTTGAACAAGGCAGACCAATAGGTAAAGTTCTCGTCCATCGGTGGTTACCGGAACGTTATCAACCATATTAATAGGGTCTTAGTGACAGAGTGGTTCAACGATGTGCTTACCTAAGCAGGAGAATAATACTGCTTAGATCATATAGATCACCAGTAAGGTTAAACAAAGCCATGGAAAGGAAAATGTGATCATCAGATTAAACAGAACAATGGAAGGGAAAATGTGTTTAAACACATGTTTCAGGGATATATCCTTCCCAAGGACAAACAGAACATGATATCCATGACAGGATAGAAAGTAGAAAACCATTTCGGTAAGGGGAGAGGAATTTCATGACATAACCCAAGCAACGGTGTTTGGATAATGGACAAAGAAAATTTAGCATTGTTCTTCAAGTGCTCTTATTGAAAATCGGAGTATCACTGACATGCTTCGAGATAACATTGGCATGGTCTTCAAGCAAGGTCAGACTTTGGATACAAAGGATCCATCAGGAACAACTCATAGAATAAGTCTTTCAATTTCCTCATGGAAGAATGGATAATCTTGCTAAAAAGGAAACTATAATAGTAGGTCCTCCGGCCAGGTGTGCTGGGCATGACACCACCTTACCGGGTCATAAAAGAACATTGTTATTACCCTTGGAAATATATTCCAACCATCATATCTGACCGGGATTCAGATCAGGTCGGTGTTAGGATACCTCAGACTCAAGGTGCCTGAGAAGAAAAGGTGTAACACACATTGACGAGATGACAATGTAAGATTCTCGGGAAATGAACTATGGAAGTGTGTTCCGAACAAGGGTTCATCATTAAGCCAAGGAGAGGATGAGGAGGTGGCTTATGGACTCAGTGACCATTCATCGAGAATTCCAAAAGGATGGATTTCCACAATCATGTGAACACGGTGATAACATTTTTCAGATCAAATGACCTAATGATGTATGCTTGAGGGAAACATACACAATTTAAACATTGGTCGAATGGTGCACCCGAAATATGGGCTTAGGTAGCATGATCAGTATTAGAATGGTGATTGTGATATGTATCACTTGTATCAAGAATTCTCCAGAGGTGGTGAAATTCTCATAACAATCCTGACATAAAAGATGGTAATACCCCAAGGTAAAGAAGAACAAAGGCTGGATAGCAAGGATCTCAAGGTATATCACAAAACACGAGCAAGTTTGTGTTGGAGGGAAGACAATAAAGTGGTCAATGATATCACAAATCATCGAGGCAAGGATGGTATTTCTCATCATGAATTCAATTCATATGATGGAAAAGCTCGGAATACAGATGATGATCACGACACATTTGTCGAGAGATTTCACGAAGATGTAACCGATCGACGATGACATCAAGTCAAACGAATGATGAAGCGAAAGGTTATTGGAACGATGGTTAGGACACAAACTCGAAATCAAGTTTGTTGTTCAAGGTGAAATGATATGACAATGCAAATCGACGCAAGCTTAGCTCATCGTTGAAAGTTGTGCTCCGGGAATAAGGACCAGGTAGCACGATTAAATTTAGCATGATAATGATGTAGCCGATCAGGCTAGGAATGACATGATGGAGTATTAAACTTCTCAACAACAAAGTACTAGGATTACTGAATTGCCGTGCGGATTCGATTCAATTCTCGGAGTCCTCGGATGACGACAACCCAGAACCAATGGAGTGACCATGACAGGGAAATGTACTACTTCATCAGAAATTCATAATATGTAGTGCGATGGCAAGATATCCTCGAGATACCAGGGGGTGGCACTCAAAGGTAGATCAAAATAGAGGTTGGGAAGGCGTACTGGTCTGCAGAAGGCAAGTACTTGAACTTGTCCGAGAAATAGAGTCAAAGGAGAACAATCATGGTCGGAACCACGGTTGCAATGGATCAATTCACAGATACCAGATGATATTTATCAAGGAAATAGTTATTATTACAAGAAGTTTCCACGATAGGATCTACATCATGTCCATGGGCATGAACACAAAGTTCAAGGTCAACTCCCACTTCTTTAGTGCATAACCTTTCATTCACTTCTCATCTTCAATGAGGTTGTGGTGTTGAAATTTTATCTGTCATAACACCGGTAGAGTACGACCCATAGTAGTTTTCGGGTTCACACAGATTAAGGAAGGCATAGGTTCAACCCATCGGGGCATCTTAGAAACATATACCGTGAATTTTTAGGAGTAATTAACACAAGCTCGAAAGTAGAGCATGGTTGTCAAAGCATTATGCATCAGGGAAAGAACTCACAAGATTTGTATGTGTATGATACCATCAGATAACAACCCAGCAATGGGTGTGGCGGTCCATAACGGAGCTAACGTGAGTATCGGTACTCAACCAGAGGAAGAAACATTGCAAAGGCATTGGATTATAGAAGCAACTGGCTAATTCAAAGATCACATCTAAAGGAGTTATGATTTCCAAATCAATGGATCAGAAGCAAACGCTCAGATTAAGGATGGATAGGTTGAGTAAGCTTAGGGGTAAAATTGACAACAATTTGATTGGTCGAGATCCAGCTCATGTTTAAAATGATGTCTGAGCCGAAAGGATGAATTCTAGGACCTGATTGAGGATTGCGAGCATTCGCAATATTTTGAATCAATGGACTCAAAATGATAGTGACAAAGGATGTCAACGGAGATTACTAGAAATGTGGAATTAACCATAATGCAG
The DNA here is from genome assembly GCF_018294505.1 of Triticum aestivum. Classification (NCBI taxonomy): domain Eukaryota; kingdom Viridiplantae; phylum Streptophyta; class Magnoliopsida; order Poales; family Poaceae; genus Triticum; species Triticum aestivum. Next base: position 3,121,394 of record NC_057800.1, read on the forward strand.
GAATTCAAGGAATTCAAGAGCAATAGGCTGCTGAGGATTTTCAGAAAACCGAATACTATTCCAAAGAATTTTATGAAACACATGAACAACTGAGGATGAACAAATCCTTGATAAGTGTGAGGAATTATACTTAGGGGTATTCAGGTGGCAAAGAGACTGCAAGGCAGTAAGCACAAAGGATTGTCAGAATAGCGGGAAGTAGCTTCGGGTATCTTGTACTAAAAATAGTAATCGAGAATGAAGGTATGGATGGCAAGTATAAGTAGTTATCCATAGGGATGTCTCGGTGGTAGTGAATTTGCAAGGGCAGTGGGCACAAGTGTCTCGGTAAAACATCAAATAGCATCTTCGGAAACGTCTGGTGCAGCAAGCGATCGTCTGTAATAAGGGGCTCTCCGGGAGGAAGTAATTACGAGAACCTAGAGTCGGAGTTAGTAAAATCGTTTAACCCGAATAGAAGAGAGCTCAGAGTCCCAGAGTATAGGCAAGGAATAAAAGATCCTAATACCACCCAATGGCGACGTGGGCCCATGGGCTGCACAACCATGTTAGTAAAACAGTTTTCATCGACTAGACTCAACTTCGGCCAAGGAGTTGGAAAGGGGGATTCCTACAGGCAGTCCGCTCTGATACCAACTTGTGACGCCCCCGATTCAATCATACACTAATCATGCACGCAAACGTGTACGATCAAGATCATGGACTCACGGGAAGATATCACAACACAACTCTAAAACATAAATAAGTCATACAAGCATCATAATACAAGCCAGGGGCCTCGAGGGCTCGAATACAAGTGCTCAATCATAGATGAGTCAGCGGAAGCAACAATATCTGAGTTCAGACATAAGTTAAACAAGTTGCCATAAGATGGCTAGCACAAAATAGGATACAATCAAAAGAGGCGCAGGCCTCCTACCTGGGATCCTCCTAACTACTCCTGGTCGTCGTCAGTGGGCTGCACGTAGTAGTAGGCACCTCCAGTGTAGTAGGAGTCGTCGTCAACGGTGGCGTCTGGCTCCTGGGCTCCATCGTCTGGTCGCAGCAATCGGGTAAAGAAAGGTGGAAAAGGGGGGAACAAGGCAACCGTGAGTACTCATCCAAAGTACTCGCAAGCAAGGAGCTACACTACATATGCATGGATATATGTGTAAAGGGACATATCAGTGGACTGAACTGCAGAATGCCAGAATAAGAGGGGGATGGCTAATCCTGTCGAAGACTACGCTTCTGGCAGCCTCCGTCTTGCAGCATGTAGAAGAGAGTAGACTGCAGTCCTGCAAGTAGCATCGCATAGCATAATCCTACCCGGTGATCCCCTCCTCGTCGCCCTCTTAGAGAGCGACCACCGGGTTGTATCTGGCACTTGGAAGGGTGTGTTTTATTAAGTATCTAGTTCTAGTTGTCATAAGGTCAAGGTACAACTCCGGGTCGTCCTTTTACCGAGGGACACGGCTATTCGAATAGATAAACTTCCCTGCAGGGGTGCACCACATAACCCAACACGCTTGATCCCATTTGGCTGGACACACTTTTCTGGGTCATGCCCGGCCGCGGAAGATCAACACGTCGCAGCCCCACCTAGGCACAACAGAGAGGTCACCACGATGGTCTAAACCTAAGCGCACAGGGGTCTGGGCCCATCGCCCTTAGCACACCTGCATGTTGCGAACGCGGCCGGCGAGCAGACCTAGCAACCTCCATTACAAAGGAAGTCATGTTACGCGGTCCAACCCGGCGCGCGCCACTCAGTCGCTGACGTCACGAAGGCTTCGGCTGATACCACGACATCGAGTGCCCATAACTTTCCCACGTAGTTGGTTAGTGCGTATAGACCAAATGGCCAGACTCAGATCAAATACCAAGAACTCGTTATGCGTGTTATTTTGAAATAACTGCGAACGCCGACAGGGCCAGGCCCACCTCTCACCCAGGTAGTCTCAACCTGCCCTGTCGCTACGCCACAAAGATGCACCCAGAGGGCTGTCGGGACAAAGGTCCTTTCAGCCCCCAATCCGTGAATCACTCGCGGGTAATCCTCGAGCCGACCCGACTTTAGTCACCACATGTATCATGTATAAAGTATAGTATATACCCGTGATCACCTCCCGGGTGATCACGGCCCGATAGTATAACACAGCAGACGGACAAGAATGTAGGGCCACTGATGGAAAACTAGCATCCTATACTAAGCATGTAGGATTGCAGGTAAAGGTAACAAAAGTAGTAGCAAGGACACGCTATGCATCAGGATAGGATAAACGGAAAGAAGTAACATGCTACACTACTCTAATGCAAGCAGTATAGGTGAGAATAGGCGATATCTGGTGATCAAGGGGGGGAGGGGTTGCCTAGTTGGTCAGACAAGAAGGAGGGGTCGTCGGTGACGTAGGCGACCAAAGGGGCATCAGCATCGTCACGGGGTCTACCGAAGAGAACAGGGGGGAGAAACAGTAAATACATAGCAAGCAAGTGCATAACAGGATAACAGGCAGAGCTAGACGTGTTCTAACGCGGTATGAGGTGATACCGGTGAAGGGGGAAACAACCGGGAAAGTATCCTTGGTGTTTCGCGTTTTTGGGCAGAGGAGCCGGAGGGAGAAAGTTGCGAGTTTGGTATGTTAGGGGTGTGTGGCGAACGAACGGGCTGCATATACGGGTTAGTCTCGTCGTTCTGAGCAACTTTCATGTAGAAAGTATTTTCATCCGAGTTACGGATTAAAAGATATGATTTTCTAAAGATTTTATTAATTACTGGAATTTAATTAATTATTTAAATTAATTCGAAAAATGGATTAATGACATCAGCATGATGTCATGCTGACGTCAGGAGTCAACCGAGTTGACTGGTCAACCTGACCGGGGGGGTCCCACTGGTCAGTGACACATATTAATTAAACATTTTAATTAGCCTAATTAGTATTAATTAGGGGGGTGGGCCCCACTGTCATACATATTAATTAGCTAATTAACTAACCAGGTTAATTAGATAACTAATGTTTAATTAGTTTAATTATTTGTTTAGTTTGATTAATCAAAATTACTTAAGTTAATTATTTCTGTAATTAATTAATTAATTATAATTTTTTTTATTTTTTTTATTCTTTTTTTTATAAAACGTTCTAGGCTAGGCCCACCTGTCATTGGTCCAAAGGGGCTAGTGGGCACGGGCGTAGAGGGCAAACGGGCACGGGCGATGGTTTCGGGCGCAACCCAATCGGGCACACGCCCAGGGCGCCGTGGCGAGGCCGGGCGGTCACGGGAGGGGGACGCCGGCAGGAGAGCAGCAGGGCGGCGCCGTTGGCGAGGGGAGTGGCGCTGCGCGTGGGCAGCACAGACGGAGGCGGGACGCAACAGCGGCGGCGTGCGGCTACGCTAGGCGAGGCCGTGGCTGGTGCGGGCGCGGCGATGCGAGCCGCGGCGAGCGGCCAGCTTAGGGAGGCGGACCGCGGCGAGGGAGGCCGGAGCGGGGCGGCGCATGAGCAGCGGCAGGACGTCGGCTGCGAGGTGGAGCGAGAGGCGGGAGGTGGCGGAGCCAAAATGGGGTCACGGGCATGGCGTGTCCAGGGTCGTCCGCGCGCGGGGGATGAAGGTCGCGGCGAGCGCGACAGGGGGCGCGTGCGGGCGTGGGTGCCGGCCCTGGGCGCGACAGTTCGGCACGCGCTGCGGGGAGCAGGGCGCGGGGTGAGACATGGCGACGGCAGCGGAGCAGCAGCCGCAGCAGTAGAGCAGCGGCAGTGGCCGGCATTGTGGGTGGAAGGGCACGGTGCTGCGGAAGCAGAGAGGGAGGAGGGAGGCGGCGGCTCACATCGACATGCAGGGTACAGGGCAGCGAGGCATGAGGAGGAAGACGGGGACGGCCTTGTAGACGGAGACGACATCGGCGATGGAGTCCGGTGGGGCAGCTCCAGCGAGGGGTCGAGGAGGAGGACGGTGAGGCGGCGTTCTAGGCAGCGGCGGCGGCGTGCTTGTGAGCCCCGATCCAATCTGGATCGGGTGGAGGAGTGCGGGTGGTTGGGTTAGGGTTTGACCAGGGGAGGGGGTTATGGGGGGAGTGGGGTGGCCGGCTGGGCCTTTGCCCAGTTGGGCTAGTTGGCCCGATGGCCTGCTGGGTCGAGGCCTAGTTCGGGGGAGGAGTCTCTTTTTCTTTTCTTTTGTTTGTCTTGTTTTTTTTTACTTTTTCTTATTTTTGTTTTTCTGTTTTGGCTAATTGTCTGGGCACCAAATGAGTTTTGTAAAATATGACAGCTGGCCCACAAATCACGGCACAATATATCCTACCACAACAACTAGTTTGGGGTAAATATCATTTCATATTTATTTTGTATTAATAAAAAGGTTATTAAATAATGTTTTCAACCACTGTTTGAGGTTATTTAAGTCACCTATCAAATTTCAATAATGTTGTTTACCATTTTATCATAGCCTCTGATTTATCTACTATTTATTGAACATTTTAGTTTTAATATTTCAAAACTTTTATTGTTTGCTTGATTTTAAATTTTGAATTTGAATCGGTTTCGAACTAATGCGAGATTAGCAACAATAACCGAGGTGACGTGGCATCATTAATGTGTGATTACTGTAGCTTAATTATTCGGGCGTCATAGGAAAGTTGAGAGTTCCCGCTGATGGGTCGCAGTGGAGAAAAATGGAAAGAAAGTATGGGAAGGAGTTTGTAGATGACGCAAGGAACGTATGGTTTGTTCTACGCGCAGATGGCATTAATCCTTTTGGGGAGCAGAGCAGCAACCATAGCACCTGGCCTGTGACTCTATGTTTGTATAACCTTCCTCCTTGGTTGTGCATGAAGCGGAAGTTCATTATGATGCCAGTGCTCATCCAAGGCCCTAAGCAACCCGGCAACGACATTGATGTGTACCTAAGGCCATTAGTTGAAGAACTCTTACAACTATGGAATGGAACAGGTGTACGTGCGTGGGATGAGCACATGGGGGAAGAATTTGACCTAAAGGCGTTTATGTTCGTGACCATCAATGATTGGCCTGCTCTCAGTAACCTTTCAGGACAGACAAACAAGGGATACCGTGCATGCACGCACTGTTTGGATGATACCGATAGTATATATTTGGCTAATTGTAAGAAGAATGTGTACCTGGGACATCGTCGATTTCTTCTGAGCAGGCATCCCGTAAGAAAGAAAGGCAAGCATTTCAAAGGTGAGGCGGACCACCGGACGAAGCCTCGCCACCATACTGGTGCTGATGTACATGATATGGTCAAGGATTTGAAGGTGGTCTTTGGAAAGGGTCCTGGTCGAGAACCTGTTCCGAATGATGCTGACGGACGCGCACCCATGTGTGGAAGAAGATATCTATTTTTTGGAACCTGCCCTATTGGAAAGACCTAGAGGTCCACTCCGCAATCAACCTGATGCACGTGACGAAGAATCTTTGTGTGACCCGGCTTGGCTTCTTGGGCGTGTATGGGAAGACAAAAGATACACCTGAGGCACGGGAGGACCAGCAATGTATGCATGGAAAAGACGACATACATCAGGGTCATGCAAGCTACGCTCTTACCAAATAAGAGAAGGAAATCTTCTTTGAATGCCTGCTCAGTATTAAGATACCGTCTGGCTTCTCGTCAAATATAAAGGGAATAATAAACATGGCAGAGAAAAAGTTCCAGAACCTAAAGTCTCATGACTGCCACGTGATTCTGACGCAACTACTTCCGGTTGCATTGAGGGGGCTTCTACCGGAAAACATTCGATTAGCCATTGTGAAGCTATGTGCATTTCTCAATGCAATCTCTCAAAAGGTAATCGATCCAGAAATCATACCAAGGTTAGAGAATGATTTGGTGCAATGTCTTGTAAGTTTCGAGTTGGTGTTCCCACCATCCTTCTTCAACATCATGACACACGTCCTAGTTCACCTATGCGAAGAGATTAACGTTTTGGGTCCTGTATTTCTACACAATAAGTTCCCCTTTGAGAGGTTCATGGGAGTATTAAAGAAATATGTTCATAACTGTGCTAGGCCAGAAGGAAGCATCTCCAAGGGCCATGAAAATGAGGAGGTCATTGATTTTTGTATTGACTTTATTCCTGACCTTAAGCCGATTGGTGTTCCTGAATCGCGGCATTCTGCCTTGGTGGACTGGATGGAAAAGGCACGCTAGGAGGGGAACAAATAATATGTATGGACGGACATTCTCTCACTAAAGCAAACTACACAGTTCTACCGAATTCTGCCTTGGTGGCTCCGTATATGGGTGAACACAAGAATTTGCTACGCTCCAAACACCCGGAACGCTCTGATGACTGGATTACACGTGAACAAACCAGGAGTTTCGCTAGCTGGTTGCAGACACGTACCATGCATGACGCCTCTATTGAAGATGACCTGTACTTGCTGTCCCAGTTACCATCTTCGAATATAATGACTTTCAAAGGGTACGAGATAAATGGTAATACATTTTACACGATCGCCCAAGATAAGAAGAGCCCCAACCAAAACAGTGGTGTCCGCTTTGATGCAGAAACCAAGACGGGAAAGGAAACATATTATGGTTATATATAGGACATATGGGAACTTGACTATCGACGTGGTTTGAAGGTCCCTTTGTTTCGGTGCAAATGGGTCAATATGACACGAGGCGGGGTAACGGAAGACCCGCAGTACGGAATGACAACAGTGGATCTCAACAATCTTGCGTATGCAGACGAACCATTCGTCCTAGCTAATGATGTGGCACATGTTTTCTATGTGAAGGACATGTCTACCAAGGTGAGAAAAAGAAAAGATAAGGAAGAGAATGCATCGTATGATGAGCCAAAGCGGCACATAGTTCTTTCTGGGAAGATAAACATCATGGGAGTGGATGACAAGACAGACATGTCAGAAGATTATGAAAAGTTTGATGAAATTGCTCCATTCACAGAGAATATGGACCCCAGCATCCCGTTAAATGATGAAGATTTTCCATGGTTACGGCGCAAAGGGACACACGCGAAGAAAAAGTTTCACACCCAAAGATCTGGGATGTGATCGGCTTCACTATCATCAATTTTTTCTGTGTTTCACACCCAGGAGGGAATCTCTGTAATAGTTAGGGTAGTTATGTGTTTTGGCATTTGAAACACGAAGAAATATTATGTGCAAACAAATTCTTTCATGCCTTTACTGATTTTTAAAGTTAAGTTATTCACAAACTAGTGATTCACACAAATTTCAAATAATTCAAAAGGGACACACGCGAACGGACACACGCGAAGAAAAAGTTTCACATCCGAAGATCTGGGATGTGATCGGCTTCACTATCATCACTTTCTTCTGTGTTTCACACCCAGGAGGGAATCTCTGTAATAGTTAGGGTAGTTATGTGTTTTGGCATTTGAAACGCGAAGAAATATTATGTGCAAACAAATTCTTTCATGCCTTTACTGATTTTTAAAGTTAAGTTATTCACAAACTAGTGATTCACACAAATTTCAAATAATTCAAAATTCAAACTATTCAAATTTGAAAACTACCGGCACTAACAGAAAGTTTCTAATTTTTGTACCTAAAGCAAAAATATTCACAAAGAAACTCTAAATACAGCAAAAACAACTAAAAATAAATAAAACAAAATAAATAAAGCAGAAAAGAAAAAACTAAATGAAAAAAGCCCACCTACTAGGCCACAGCGACCTGCATACGACTAGAAACCCAAATTGTAATTGGGCCAGGATGCAGGCCCGCTAGCCCAATAGGCCCATCAGGGCATAGCAGCAGACATAGGCCCGGAAGGCCTGCTTAAGAGAGGAGCTCGAGAGAGCTACCGCACTGGGGCTTATAAACCAGTGTGGGCGCCCCTCGGTTAGCGAGGTGGGACTAAACTTGCCGCACCGCACCTGCGCCAGCGCACCACCTTTAGTACCGGTTGGTGGCTGGAACTGGTACTAAAGGGTGGGTCTTTAGTACCGGATCCAGGCACCACCCGGTACTAAAGGCCTGCCCTTCCCGCCGTTTGGCCTAGCCAAAACAGGCCTTTAGTACCGGTTGGTGGCTCCAACCGGTACTAAAGGTGTCCCCTATATAGGAAACACTTCGAAAAATTTCAGTTTCTCATCTCCCACTTATCTCTGCCGCCGCCCCGTCCCGCACCGTTGCCGCCCCTGTCGCGCCGTCCCCGTCGACTCTGCGACGCTCCCGTCCTCGTCGCGTCGTCCCCGTCGACTCCGCGGCGCCCTCGTCGCCGGCCTGTCCCAGTCGCCACACCGGCCCGTCGTCGTCCCCTCCCCTCGCCGTCGCCGTCGCCTTGGATCGACCTCGCCTCGCCGTCGCCGTCGCCTTGACCTCGCCCACGCGCGCTGTGAGCTCCTCCCCCGGCCCCTCTCCTCTCTCCAATCGATCAAAGCCACACCACGCACCGGCGCCGGCCATAGCGCACACACACGCGCGCGCGCACACACACACACACTACACGCGCACACACACAATTTTTCTATTTTTAGCTTTTAGTTTTTTCTGTTTTTCTGTTTTTCATACAAAGTTTTAGATGAATTAATTAATTAGATTAGATTAATGTCAAATAGTATATAGAAATGTTAGCTATAATATATATAATGTCAAATGTTATAGAAATGTTAGTTATATAGAAATGTTAGAAATTTTGGAAATGTTAGTTTTAGCTAGCTAGATGAATTAGATTAATTTCAAATTGTTAGACGATGATCAATGTTTTTTTAGTTTCTTATATTTTTAGTTATAAAATTTAGAATTTGCATATATGAAATCACAATCCATCATTTAAAAATGTTACTTTACTTTTGCGGCACATAGTATTTGTTGTCGATGATGCCCGGCCCGCATCCTCGCCATCGACCCGTTCGCGACGACGTCCTGCTTCAGAGGACCCATGTCCGGGATTGGGCTCCGCCGGGCTGGCACTGGGAGGTGCTACCTTCAGGGGCGCGACGATTGGTGAGGAACCCGGCCCCGGGTCCCGTCGTCGACCCTCATCTCCTTTGGTGGTGTTCGCGTGGGCCACTTTTGGTGCGGAGGGAGCCGGCCCCGCCGGAGGTGGTACATCGCCGTGTCAGGGAGGAGGACAAGCACGTCCATCGCTACATGGCTGCTATGGACGTCAGGTTCTCCAATACCTGGCAGGTTCTTTGGGGAGATCACCCGAGCTATGATCCAGTGATGGTTCCTTCACTTTGGTTGTCCACCGCCCACGCCTCAGGAACCGCGAGTGGCCTAGATTACTCTTTAGTATTCGATCTTTATTAGTTGCTATAGATAGCTAGCTAGCTAGTGATGTATTTGATATATAATATTCGAGATGATTTATTCGAGATTATATATATTATTCGAGACGATGTATTCGAGATTATATCTATTATTCGAGACTATTCGATGATGCTTACACTGGTAGAAAAAGGGCCTATAGTCCCGGTTCGTAAGGGCCTTTAGTCCCGGTTCCGGAACCGGGACTAAAGTGTCGGTACTAATACCTCCCCCCTTTAGTCCCGGTTCAATCCAGAACCGGGACTAAAGGCCCTCCACGTGGGCAGTGCGCAGAGCCCAGTCAGGAGACCCTTTGGTCCCGGTTGGTGGCACCAACCGGGACCAATA
>NC_057800.1:3131244-3137257 GCF_018294505.1 Triticum aestivum
GGGTTGGGGGTTTTGGGGGGTTAATTTAGGTGTTTCATATATTGTGTTAGCTAGATATAATTAATAGAGAGAAGTGTCCTCTGTTATGTCCGTGCTTGGTCGACGCTACGTACTATACATACGTATATAGAGAGGACTAGACACGCTAGCTAGCTAGTAAGCAAACGAAGGAAACAGAAGATTGTCATGAACATATATGCATATATACAGAGATAAGTGATATCGACCACCTCTCCTTCTCCGAGAGATTGGTCGAACAACAAGTTCTCGTATATCTATCTGACACTACGGGCTACATATATACAATAATTATCTCTTACAAATATAATCATACGGACTCAGGGTCTACATAGAATTCTCCGTCTTCGGGGATCACGTGGTCAAGAAAGAATGCCGCCAATTCCTCTTGAATTGCTCGCATGCGAGCTGGTGCTAGGAGTTCATCCCGCTTCCGAAACATCTAATTTGAAGAAGGGGGTCAATACATATATATATGAATGAATGAAACTCAACACAAACGATGGTAATAAAATAAAATTGTGAATGTTGTTATTTACGTACTTCATATTGTTCGTTAGAGTACCCGCCCCGCTCACAGGTCGTGTGGCGGATGGACTCGCAGATGTAGTATCCACAGAAATCATTCCCTTGTTCTTGCCACAACCACTTTACAAGAAATAGAGGTCAATCAAACTGATAAGCAAGAATGCTAAATGGTATTGATGAAACTAGCACTTGAATCACTAGGAGATGCGCGGAACATGCTACTATAGTACTTACTTTCGGGTGTCTAAATTCCAGCTCCTTCGGCAGTCCCGGAACTGTTTTGGTGAATTTTCTCCAAACCCTGCCGGACAAAGAAAACAATTACTTGATATCAGGAAATGAACAAAGTTGCTGATATGGTGGATAATGATCAATTTAACTTAGTTCTTGAGGATTTCAGTCATGTCCGCATACTCCTTGGGATCTTTTCGTTTAGAGTCCAAGACGGTTACTACTCCCTGCTCAAGCTTAATCTCTAGGAGAATAAAGTGGAAACTGCACACACATGCATAACTCATGAATTACATTACTATAACCTTGACTAATATATAAGGGAAACCAAATACGGACAAGATAGTAACACTCACCTGAAGTTGTAAGGAAAGAGTATTATATCTTTGTTTTGATTTATTACGAACGATCGTAGCAAGCTGGCCTCGGTAGCTGCGGCGTGAAGTTTAACCTGAGTTGCATCTATGAGATATGTGTTAATGAACCCAATATCACCGACTTGTCTTTTCTTCAATTCGGCGATCTTCAATCTGCATAATATAGTGAGGATGATTATAAATACATGCAATGAAAGAGCTAAGCTATATAGAGAAACTTAATGACAGAAGTAGTACTACTTACAGACAGTAGCAGGCAACCGTTGTTTTATCGAGGGCCAATTGATTGAAAAACTGATAGAACTCCTCAAATGGAACAGGCAACAGATCAATTCCAATGAGGTCATGCTCCTTTTTAACTTTCACATACAAAGTACTCCTCCCCCCAGAGTCTCTGCAGATTTTCAAGTACCAATCATGCAATCTTCGCATCATCGTTGATAGAGATCTTTCATCTTTGACGAGAGGCTTCCCGTACTCGTATCTTTGTATCTGCACCTCCATGGGTTCATAATGTACTTCGTCGGGCAGGTAATCTGCAAGATTGCTATAACCGGGCACCATCCTCGGATCATTATCGACGTTGTGGCTAGGCACCTTGAGCGGGGGGAACGATTGCTTCGCTTGTTCGCCGAGCTGGGCAATTTGTTTCCCAGCTCGTCGTTCTTTCAGCCTTTGATCACTGACAGTACTTCCCCACCGCTCCGCTTTGGCAAATTCCTTTCCAATAATGCGGTCATAGTTTCCTTTCGGCGGATCAGACTTCGGTGGTTTTGTCAGGGCAACCAGAGTGCGCTTCACTTTCACCCGATCTACCTTCTCCTCCGTAGGTGGATGTTTCTTTGCTTTCACCCCTTCAAAGAATTTCTTCACTTCTTCTCGCGCGATCTCGGCGTTCTCCTCCTGGGTCCTCTCGTATGGTAACTTCTCTGGAGTCTTCAGAGAAGGACCGAATCTGTATGTCCTCCCGCCTCTGGTTGTACTGCTAGACGCCAACCGAGCAGACGTAGCGGTTTTCTTCTTTACTTGCTTAAGAGGCGAAGGAGAAGGACTACGACGCGCCGAAGCAGCTGGAGCAGCGGCAGGTCTCTTCCGCCCTTGCTGACGAGGTGGAGAAGGAGAAGGCTGGCTGCTCGGGCGCGTCGACGCAGGCGGAGAAGGAGGCGGAGTGCCGCCACGCGCCGGAGAAGGAGCCGGCCGAGGGCCCTGATAGTCACTCGCCGGAGGAGGAGGCGGTGGAGGCGGAGTGCCCTGACTCACCGGAGGAGGAGGAGGAGGCGGCGGTGGCGTCCAGTTCAGAAGGTTGATGAGCTCCTTCCGCCATAGGCATGGAGTCTTCAGAGCAGACCCCAGCCGAGTCTCCCCTTCACCGGTAGGGTGGTCAAGCTGGAGGTCCTCAAATCCCTCCGTTATCTCATCCACCATCACCCTAGCATATCCTTCTGGAATCGGCCGGCAGTGAAAAGTTGCGCCGGGTTCAGTAGGAAAAACAGAGCCAACAGCCGCCTTGACCTTCAAATTCATTCATTGCGTCATAAGGTGGCAATTTTGAGACTCCATTATAGCATCCACGGGATAGCTGGAAGGAGCCGTCAAGGCATGCTCCGGCTGAAGCAGCTTGGTGGAAGCCACGCTGCTTCTGCGCTGAGATGGTGGGGTAGCTTCGGGGGAGGCTTCGGCAGTACGTTTGCTGCGATTTGCTTCTCGTTCCTCTATCGCGTCTACCCTTGCTTTCAGCGCCTGCATTTGGGTCTGCTGCACTTTTTTCCTCCTCTCATGGGATTTGTAACCGCCTGCGTCCGGAAACCCAACCTTCCACGGAATGGAGCCTGGCGTGCCTCGTGTCCGTCCAGGGTGCTCAGGATTCCCGAGGGCCATTGTGAGCTCGTCGTTCTCTCTGTCTGGAAAGAACGTCCCTTCCTGCGCTGCTTCGATATACTGCTTGAGCTTACTGACTGGTATGTCCATCTGATTGTTCGTCCAAATGCACTTACCTGTTACAGGGTCCAGTGTTCCGCCAGCCCCGAAGAACCAAGTCCGGCAACAGTCTAGCCAGTTAATTGTCTCTGGTTTGATCCCTTTATGAACCAGATCATTCTCAGTCTTGGACCACTTAGGCCGGGCTACGAGGTAGCCACCTGACCCCGTGCGATGGTGAAGCTTCTTCTTCGCAGCATTTTGCTTGTTTGTCGCCGACATCTTCTTACTCTTTTCCGATGTCTTGTGGGCCACAAATGCGGGCCAGTGATCTCTGATCTTCTCATATCTGCCCTTGAATTCTGGTGTCTCATTATTTTCGACAAACTTATTCAGCTCTTTCTTCCACCTCCTGAATAGTCCTGCCATCCTCTTCAGAGCAAAAGACTTGATTAATTTCTCTTTAACTGGGTTCTCTAGATTATCCTCAGGCGGTAGGGTGAAATTTGACTTCAGCTCAGTCCAAAGATCATTTTCTGCATATCATTGACATAAGAGACCTCAGGGTCTTCTGTAGCCGGCTTAAACCATTGCTGGATGCTTATCGGGATCTTGTGCCTAACCAGAACCCCGCACTGAGCAACAAATGCGCTCTTTGTCCGGAGGGGTTCAATAGGTTGGCCGTCGGGCGCGATTGCTATGATCTCAAACTTTTCATCCGAGCTCAACTTTTTCTTCTGGCCTCGTCTCTTTACCGAAGTTGTGCTCGATCCGGAGGGCTAGAAAAAAGAACAAAGACTTAATTAATATGTGTACATACCAAAACAATGAATGCATCAATCAGCTAGTCAGCATAGACTTAACTAATATATATACCTGGCCGGACTCGGTTCGGTCACCGGAGCCGTCATCACGGTCTCCTTCTTGCACCGGCATTGGGTCACCGGAGCTGTCCTCATGTTCTTCTTCTTGCACCGGCATTAGGTCACCGTAGCCAGCTTGTTCACCGTCTCCTTCCAGACCATCGGTTTCGTTGAGAAACAACGAGATGGCATCACTTCCTTCTGCGATTATGTCCCTTAACAACGCTTCTTTTGTTACTTCATCTAGGGCGGTGTCCATAGTTTCTACAAATATTTACAACATGGCAATTATTATTCAAACATGACAGATGGATATATTAGTGCCAAACGTAGAACTACCTAATCATAGTAAGCTATCGGGAGGGGGTATATATCGACAACGATGACACTACATCTATGTCCCTCGATGACCCTCGTTCCCGATAAAAAAAAGAGGAAGAAGAAGAAAAATAAGAGGAGAAGATCTCCTCTATTCTTTCTTCTCCTCTTTTTTTTCTTCTTCCTCTTCTTTTTTTATCCTCTTCTTCCTATCATGTTCGATAGGATCGCCGAGGGGTCGGGAGGTTGCCTAGTGTCAAGGGATTCAACAAAACCATGTCTTCATCATTAGGCGAAAGTAACATGTGCATGATGGTACGAAGCTCTTCAAAGTTGTTCTGGAACGGAGTCCCAGATAGGATAATTCGCTTTTTTGTACAAAGTTCAGCAAGAGCCTTCCGAATATCACTATTTGGAAGGCCTTTGCTGAATTGGTACCAAAAGGCGGATTATTCTATCCGGGACTCCATTCCAGAACAACTTTGCAGAACTTCGTACCAACATGCCATGGTTACTTCCGGCTAATGATGAAGGCATGGATTTCTTCAATACTTTGACACTAGGAAACCTCTCTCTACTTTCGGCTAATAAGAATAAGAAGAAGAAGAAGAAGAAGAAGAAGAAAATAAGAAAAAAAAGAGGAGAAGAAGGAAGGAATAGTGGAGAAGAAGAGAAAATAGAAATTCTATTTTCTCTTCTTCTCCACTATTCCTTTCTTCTTCTCCTCTTCTTTTTCTTCTTTTTTCTTCTTCTTATTTATTTCTCCTCTTCTTTTCGGTAGAGGAAACCCTAAATAGCTAGAAAGTATCGTGGGTGTGAGATACATGTGGCCTTCGGTGTCGGACACTACATCCACGTCCCACAAGTGACGTGGGCGTCGAAGCCCGCGCCACTTGTGGGATGTGGGTGTAGTGTCCGACACCGACGGTACATGTATCTCACACCGACGATACTTTCTATTTAGGGTTTCTCCTCTACCGCTCCTCGACCTCTCGACGACCCTCGTTCCCGATAAAATAAAGAGGAAGAAGAAGAAGAAAAAAGAAGAAAAGAAAAAATAGAGGAGAAGACTTCCTCTTCTTCCTCTCCTCTTCTTCTCCCTCTTCTTCCCCTTCTTCCTCGCCTCTCTCATGAATGTCCGACGTTCTCGACCCCCCCCCCATGTGTCGAAGAAAAAAAAGAAGAAAAAAAGAAGAGAAGAAGAAAGGAATAGAGGAGAAAAGAGAAAATAGAATATATATTCTAATTTTCTCTTCTTCTCCTCTATTCCTTTCTTCTTCTCCTCTTCCTTTTCTTCCTCTCCTCGTCTTCTCCTTCTTCTTCTCCTTCTATGAATAGTGTTCCCGAGTGAACCGGAGGGGGACATTGGTCATATTTTCTACGAATGTTCTATATACAAAGATCCATCGATATCATTCCATACATACATATACACCTACATTATATATGAACAAAAAAATATCAAAATTCATCATACATACATGCATCTACAGTATATATGAACAAAAATTATAAACTTTCTCCCCAACTCATACATACATACACACATACATCTACATCATATCAATATTTTGCAAATTTGGAGCACGGAAGGAAGGAGAGGATGGGCTACCTCTCCCGGAGGGATCGGGGAGGAGACGCGGGCGGCCGGCGTCGGGGGCGACATCCACGAGGACGGGCTCGGGGTCGGCGAGGGCGAGGGCGACGGCGGGGCGCGCTCGGCGGCGGCGGACGGTGGAGCTCGGGCCGGTGCCGCGCGGG
>NC_057800.1:3138070-3177766 GCF_018294505.1 Triticum aestivum
TAAATACTTACAGTTTTTTAGTGATTTCTTTTTGCTTTTAGGTCACAAAAATTATAAACTTTCTGTTAGTGCCATTAGTTTTAAATTTTAAATAGTTTAAACTTGAATTTTTAAAAATTTGTGTGAATCACTAGTTTATGAATAACTTTACTATAAAATTAGAATTTTTTTCTTCTTTGCTATTTATTTTTTATTTATACTTACAATTAAATACTTATAGTTTGATTTTAGGTCACACAAATTATATTCTTTTTGCTATTGAAGAATATTATAGTTTTATTTTAGTTGATCATAACATAATATTTTAATTGATTGTTTTTATATAATGAACTCTGAAAAGGTTGAAAGTTGGCATGGTATCATCATTTCACCCACATAGCATGTTCCAAAAAGTAGAGAGGGTTACGACAAAAACTTGATGCACTTCGTGTACAAAATGGACAATCACTTTCGAAGTATCAAAGTTTCGAACCATAAAACATGAAAGCATTTCAAATGAACTCTGAAAAAGTTGAAAGTTGGGATGGTATCATAATTTCACCCACATAGCATTTGCTTATTGCGGGAGAAAGTCTTCACTTTTTCTTCGCTTGTGTCATTTGCTTATTGCGCCGTAACCATGGATAATCTTCATTATTTATCAGGATGCTTGGGTCAGCCTTGACATTGAAGGGAGGAATTTCATGAAACTTTTCATAATCTTCAGACATGTCTGTCTTGCCGTCCACTCCCAGGATGTCCCTTTTTCTTGAAAGAACTATGTGGCGCTTTGGCTCATCGTGTGATGTATTCGCTTCCTTATCTTTTCTTTTTCTCGGTTTGGTAGACATGTCCTTCACATAGATAACCTGTGCCACATCATTGGCTAGGACGAACGTTTCGTCAGTGTACCCAAGATTTTTCAGATCCACTGTTGTCATTCCGTACTGTGGGTCTACCTGTACCCCGCCGCCTAACAGATTGACCCATTTGCACTTAAACAAAGGGACCTTAAAATCAGGTCCGTAGTCAAGTTCCCATATGTCCACTATGTAACCATAATATGTGTCCTTTCCGCTCTCGGTTGCTGCATCAAAGCGGACACCGCTGTTTTGGTTGGTGCTCTTTTGATCTTGGGCGATCGTGTAAAATGTATTCCCATTTATCTCGTATCCTTTGTAAGTCAATACAGTCAAAGATGGTCCCCTGGACAACAAGTACAACTCATCAGAAACAGTGTTGTCACCTCTGAGACGTGTTTCCAACCAACTGTTGAAAGTCCTGATGTGTTCACATGTAATCCAGTCGTCGCACTGCTCCGGGTGTTTGGAGCGCAGACTGTTCTTGTGTTCATTGACATACGGGGTCACCAAGGTAGAGTTCTGTAGAACTGTGTAGTGTTCTTGAGACCAAGAATATCCGTCCCTGCATATTATTGAGTCTCTTCCCAGAGTGCCTTTTCCAGTCAGTCTCCCCTCATACCGCGATTTAGGGAGACCTATCTTGTTAAGGCCAGGAATGAAGTCAACACAAAACCCGATAGCATCCTATGTTTGATGGCCCATGGAGATGCTTCCTTCTGGCCTAGCGCGGTTACGGACATATTTCTCTAGGACTCCCATGAACCTCTCAAAGGGGAACATATTGTGTAAAAATACGGGCCCAGGATGACAATCTCGTTGACTAGATGAACTAGGACGTGCGTCATGATATTGAAGAAGGATGGTGGGAACACCAGCTCGAAACTGACAAGACATTGCGCCACATCGCTCCTTAGCCTTGGTACGATTTCTGGATCGATCACCTTCTGAGAGATTGCATTGAGGAATGCACATAGCTTCACAATGGCTAATCAAACGTTTTCCGGTAGAAGCCCCCACAATGCAACCGGAAGCAGTTGTGTCATAATCACGTGGCAGTCATGAGACTTTAGGTTCTAAAACTTTTTCTCTGGCATATTTATTATTCCCTTTATATTCGATGAGAAGCCAGTCATGACCTTCATACTGAGCAGGCATTCAAAGAAGATTTCTTTTTCTTCTTTCGTAAGAGCGTAGCTGGCAGGACCTTTATACTGCTTCGGAGGCATGCCGTCTTTTTCGTGCAAACGTTGCAGGTCCTCTCGTGCCTCAGGTGTATCTTTTGTCTTCCCATACACACCCAAGAAGCCTAGCAGGTTCACGCAAAGGTTCTTCGTCACGTGCATCACGTCGATTGAGGAGCGGACCTCTAGGTCTTTCCAGTAGGGTAGGTCCCAAAATATAGATTTCTTCTTCCACATGGGTGCATGTCCCTCAGCGTCATTCGGAACAGCTAGTCCACCGGGACCCTTTCCAAAGATTACGTGGTGTAAATCATTGACCATAGCAAGCACGTGATCACCGGTGCGCATGGCGGGCTTCTTACGGTGATCTGCCTTGCCTTTGAAATGCTTGCCTTTCTTTCGACATTGATGGTTGGTCGGAACAAATCGACGATGGCCCAGGTACACATTCTTCCTGCATTTGTCCAGGTATATACTTTCAGTGTCATCTAAACAGTGCATGTATGCGTGGTATCCTTTGTTTGTCTGTCCTGAAAGGTTACTGAGAGCGGGCCAATCGTTGATGGTCACGAACAGCAACGCCTTAAGGTTAAATTCCTCCTGTCTGTGCTCATCCCACATACGTACACCGTTTCCATTCCACAGCTGTAAAAGTTCTTCAACTAATGGCCTTAGGTACACATCAATTTCGTTGCCGGGTTGCTTAGGGCCTTGGATGAGAACTGGCATCATAATGAACTTCCGCTTCATGCACATCCAAGGAGGAAGGTTATACATACATAGAGTCACGGGCCAGGTGCTGTGATTGCTGCTCTGCTCCCCGAAAGGATGAATGCCATCCGCGCTTAAAGCAAACCATACATTCCTTGGGTCCTTTGCAAACTCATCCCAGTACTTTCTCTCGATTTTTCTCCACTGCGATCCGTCAGCGGGTGCTCTCAACTTCCCATCTTTCTTTCGGTTCTCACTGTGCCATCGCATCAACTTGGCATGCTCTTCGTTTCTGAACAGATGTTTCAACCGTGGTATTATAGGATCATACCACATCACCTTCGCAGGAACCCTCTTCCTGAGGGGCTCACCGTCAACATCACCAGGGTCATCTCGTCTGATCTTATACCGCAACGCACCACATACCGGGCATGCGTTCAGATCCTTGTATGCACCGCGGTACAGGATGAAGTCATTAGGGCATGCATGTATCTTCTCCACCTCCAATCCTAGAGGGCATACGACCTTCTTTACTGCGTATGTACTGTCGGGCAATTCGTTATCCTTTGGAAGCTTCTTCTTCAATATTTTCAGTAGCTTCTCAAATCCTTTGTCAGCCACAACATTCTCTGCCTTCCACTGCAGCAATTCCAGTATGGTACCGAGCTTTGTGTTGCCATCTTCGCAATTGGGGTATAACCCTTTTTTGTGATCCTCTAACATGCGATCGAACTTCAGCTTCTCCTTTTGACTAATGCATTGCGTCCTTGCATCGACAATGACCCGGCGGAGATCATCATCATCGGGCACATCGTCTGGTTCCTCTTGATCTTCAGCAGCTTCACCTATGGCAGCATCATTGGGCACATCGTCTGGTTCCTCTTGACCTTCACCACCTCCCCCTGTTGCAGCATCACCGTATTCAGGGGGCACATAGTTTTCATCGTACTCTTCTTCTTTGCCTTCTTCCATCGTAACCCCTATTTCTCCGTGCCTCGTCCAAACATTATAGTGTGGCATGAAACCCATGTAAAGCAGGTGGGAGTGAAGGATTTTCCGATTAGAGTAAGACCTCGTATTCCCACATTCAGTGCATGGACGACACATAAAACCATTCTGCTTGTTTGCCTCAGCCGCATCGAGAAACTCATGCACGCCCTTAATGTACTCGCGGGTGTGTCTGTCACCATACATCCATTGCCGGTTCATCTGCGTGCATTATATATAATTAAGTGTCCAAATTTATAGAAGTTCATCATCACATTAAAACCAAAGTGCATACATAGTTCTCATCTAACAACATATAGCTCTCCAGAGCATCTAATTAATTAAACCATACATTGAAACTATGTAAAACATTTCAATGCAAAAACAAATGCGATCATAATTGCAACCAAGGTAACAATTGATCCAACGGCATAATGATACCAAGCCTCGGTATGAATGGCATATTTTCTAATCTTTCTAATCTTCAAGCGCATTGCATCCATCTTGATCTTGTGATCATCGACGACATCCGCAACATGCAACTCCAATATCATCTTCTCCTCCTCAATTTTTTTTATTTTTTCCTTCAACAAATTGTTTTCTTCTTCAACTAAGTTTAACCTCTCAACAATAGGGTCAGTTGGCATTTCCGATTCACATACATCCTAGATAAATAAAATCTATGTCACGTTGGTCGGCATAATTTTCGCAAACAATAAATGAACCAATAGTTATAAAGATAATATACATACCAAATCCGAATCATAGACAGGACGAGGGCCGACGGGGGCGGATACCAAAACCATCGCACTATATAAGATGCAATAATAAATGTAAGAAAATGATACTAGTATCTATCTAAACATACAAGTAAGAATATTTTTCCTTTCAGAAAGAAGATAAGAACAAGAGGCTCACCACGGTGGTGTCTGTGATGAGATCGGCGCGGGTGATCGACGGCGGTGAAGACGGGGACGGGGCATGACGGACCGCTAAATCTAGACAAATCTTGAGGAAAATGGAGCTTGGAGGTCGAGCTTCGAGAGGAGAAAGCTTAAGTAGTGTGGCTCGGGCATTCCATCGAACACCTCATGTGCATAGGAGGTGAGCTAGAGCACCACAAAGCCCTCTCCCCCTCGGCCAGAAAAAACAGAGCACTGTGCTCTGCTCGCGGGCGAGGGGTATATATACGCAATTCATTGGTCCCGGTTCGTGGCATGAGCCGGGACTAAAGGGGAGCCTTTGGTCCCGGTTCAAGCCACCAACCGGGACCAATGGTGGTGGGCCAGGAGGGAGGCCCTTTGGTCCCGGTTCATCCCACCAACTGGGACCAAAAGGTCCAGATGAACCGGGACCAATGGCCCATGTGGCCCGGCCGGCCCCCTGGGCTCACGAACTGGGACCAATGCCCACACTGGTCCCGGTTCTAGACTGAACCGGGACTAATGGGCTGATGCGGCCTGGACCATAGCCCTGTTTTCTACTAGTGTTATTATGTACTATGATTGATTCAGTTTTTCCTTATTAATTGATTGCATCCATGCATTTTAATTTGAATACTAAATTGTTTTATATTTCTTTTGGATTAATTAAATAAAAGCTATGGCGGACAATACCGGCAGAGAGGGTGAAGAGACCCTGTTTGGTATCATACGCCATCCTCGCGGGCCAGATGATGATCAGAATGAAGAAGATTATGACGGCTCCGAATTTATAAACAACACCGGGAGGGTGATATGATATTCAATCGCGACGACCGAATTAATGAAGTCATGAACTATGATTGTGATGATGACAAAGAAAATGTTGATCTTGAAACAACAAAGACCGGCGAGGTATATATATTTATATAAGCAGGCATCTGGTGATCATCACATGTTTTAAATGACTTGAAGATATATTAACGAATCGATCTTTCTTCTTTCAGCCATCCGGATCGAGCAAATCTTCAGGCAACAAGAAACGAGGCCCAAACAAAAAGTTGAAGGAGGGCGTAAAGTACAATATCGAGACCATCAAACCTAATGGCGAACCATTAGCGCCTAAGAAGATTGCGGACAAGTTCATTCGTCAGTGCGGAGTTCTTGTGAAGGACCAACTCCTGATCTCCCTTCAAGCATGGAGAGAGCCAGCAAAGCCAAGTCCAGATGTTACTTTTGTCGACGACAGACAAAAAAGGTCTGCTTTGGGAAACTCTCATGGAACATTTCACCCTGCCAGATCATCTCACAGATGCAGATGTGGAGAAAGTCAAGGACGCTGCTCTTAGGAAGATGGCGGTTGCATTCAACAACCACAAGAATCGTGTATGGGATAAGTACGTCAAGGGAGGAAGGAAGACTCCAATATTCGAGGGAACACTAGAGAAGCAAAGTGCTCATTGGGACAATTTCGTGAAATTCAAGGATTCAGAATTAGCTAAGGAACGGTCGAGAATAAACAAGAAGAATGCCGAAAAAAGGGTAAGTTCCATAAGCTGGGCCAGGTGGCTACGCGGTGGCAATGCCTAAGTGGGATAAGTCTGAGAAAGAGATGGAGGATGCAGGTGTCTCTCCGGTTACTAGGAGCTGGCCCCCCAGGTGCAGGACTTGGTTCTATGCGCATGTGGGGGAGTTGGACCCGAAGACAGGCAAAGTTTCGAAGAAGGCATGTCTGAACGGAGCCGACGATAAGCTACTTGTTGCAATAGAAGAGGCTCGATCGGTGGTGTTCCAGCCCAACAGAGAGAACGACGAGCTTACGCGTGCCCTGGGAAATCCTGAACACCCGGGAAGAACAAGAGGCAAGTGCGTTATTCCGTGGTATGAGGGGTTTTCGGACTGGAACGCCAACTACATAACCCGTGCGAGAAAGAAGATTGCGGAGGAGAAGAAGAGGAAGATGGAGGAGGAGCAGAGGAAGATGGACTATGAACGCCTTCAAGGCCTAGAATTAGCGCACGTGGACTTGGCAGTCAAATTCCAGCGGCAGCAGGAGCAGATCGACTCACTTAGCCAGGAAAGGGGGTCTCAGCAGCTGTAGCAGCTAGCGGATGATCCAGCATTGGATAGCACCGCCCCATCCATGCCGAGAAGCAGCGTGGGTTCCGCCCCAGGCGACGCAATGCTGGATAGATACCCCGTGGATGACATCATGGAGAACACTAACTGCGAGCTACACTTCAAAATGAAGAACATATCCATGAAGGTGGCGGACGCCGTTACTTTTACAAATCCCCCCGAGGCAACCTTCCATTGCAACCCGATTCCAGCGGGCTATGCTCGTGTCTTGGTTGATGAGGTGGTGGACCCATATTCGGGGCTACAGCTTGACATTCCTGGAGGTGACGACGAGCACACATTGGGAGAGGCCATACATCTTCTCATCCTATGGAGAAAGGATTGCATCCTCTTTCGAAGGCCATCGACACCGCGTCACCCGACTTCTCGTCGAGTCCGCCACCGAGTCAGCAGACTCCCGCTCCTCCAAGTCCACCAACGCATGAGGCCACTCCTCCTCCTCCAAGTTTGGCAAAGTGTCAGGCCACTCCTCCTCCAAGTCCGACACAGCGTCAGACGTCCACTCCTCCTCCAAGTCTGGCACAACTTCAGGCCACTCCTCCTCAAGTCTCGCACAGCTTCAGGCCACTCCTCCTCGTCCAACTCAGCCACGTCAGCCGTGTCCGCTGCCTCGGCAATCACGGAAGAGAGCCGCCGCAGCTATGGTGTGTAGCGGTACAAGTCGAGGTAGTACGGGAGGTACAGGCGGAGGCAAGCGATTTCAATATGGTCCAAGCAGCCTCGCGCCTCTTCCGCAGAGGCGTTATGACAAGTCCGAGGAGGAAAACGCAGCCATATCGAAGGCCGAGGTGGAAGCCCATTTTGCACCGAAACCGCCACCGCCGCCAAGGGAGAAAGTGCCTGAGGAAAAGATTGACCACTTCATTCGTATGGCTAGACCACCATCTCCCAAGCCTGTTGACACAGACTATGAGCGCCACATCAGGAAGTTAAATCGAGCATGTCTACAGAAAGAGGTGAGCTCGAGCTCGAGTAAATCAACTGGCAAAAAATGCGGTAAAACCGTTCCCCAGCTGGGAGAACAGGCGGCGCAATCAATCCCCCCGCTTGTTGTGCCAACAACACAAAAGAGTACACGCGCCCAATATTATTGTGGGCAAACCGTTAACGTTCCCCAGCTGGGCGATGTGGTAATAACCAAGGAGCATATAAGGCAGGCTGAAATCCTCAAGATCACTGTTGGACAACTCCTCGAGATCGAGCCAATGCCTCTGCTTACAAAGGAGGAAATAAAACAGAAATATGTTCGGGCCAACCTTTGGTCGAGCCAGACGAGGTCAAGAAGCTCCCAACGAGAATGTATGAATTGCATCAATGATACATGAACATTACCAAGATTTCCAATCGAGAGTCCCTCATGGTGAATGTCAAGAAGGATCATTACTACCATGAGAAAGCTGTGGCCGTTGAGTATTCAGAACTATTTCAGTTATACAATCAAGACGCACTCGACAAATCTATCGTTAGTTTCTATTGTCTGTAAGTGATTTCTTTTTGTATTTTAAGTCTCAAGCTAGCTGTAGTGATCATGTTGATCAATCATTACCTGTAATTATCCTCACTATATTCTTTTCTGTGGTATTATGCAGGATGAAGATGTACAAAATGAAAAAAGGTGGACGCTATGGCATCGGGTTCATTAACCCAAATACCGTTAATGATTACACATGGAAATTAGATGCATATTATGAAAAAAGTGTAGAGGAAAGCATGCTAGAGTTCTTGAAGCGCCTCAATACCAATGAAGATATACTACTTCCTTACAACTTCTAGTGAGTCACACTGTCTTATACTACAAATTCTCTATTTTTGCCTACTAGCTAGCTACATGTTTTTGCTTACATATGCCCGCTTAATTAAGACATGCAAACATGTGTGCGTGCAGATTTCACTGGATCTTGTTAATCATTAAAGTTGATGAAGGAACAGTTGAAGTACTAGACTCACTACTTAAGAAAGCAAGTGACTATACCATCGTGAAGGGGATAGTCACCAAGTAATTTCAATCATTATTAACTATATCTCGACCTATTTAATTAGTTTGTCATTTCCTGATAACAAATATTTAATAACCCATTTATTCATTTTCTTTGTCGGCGGGCAGGGCTTGGGCAAAGTTCATCAGCGTCACTCCAGGCAAATGGAATCGAAATCTGAAATGGTTTCGACCCAAGGTAAGTAATTAAGTAGTACTAGCTAGCTAGCTGCCATCTCTTTAATTATCATGCTTGATTAATTATTATCTGATCAAATTCCATTCTCGTAAAGGCCCTTGAGTAGGCGCAGGGGACTGATCTGTGTGCATACTGCATTTGCGAGAACATTCGCATGATGGCGTCCGTAAGGAGCAGATCTCAAAGACAGGAATGGGTACGTTTGTCAGAACACTATTCACAATTTTTACACCATTATCGATATCTAGTCACACAACTAATACACATGCATATTGATCTCCTTCTTAACAGTTCACAGAGGTGTGGGTGAAGCTCCTACCAACGAAGCGCGTACAAGCACATCAAGAGGAAATAGCGGGATTTTTGCTCGACCAGGTCGTAGATCCCAAAGGAGAATACTATTACCCGCTACCGCCCCCATGAACCACTTCCAATTGTCATCATGCTCCGAAGGCACCAATTAGTCTAATGCCACTGGCTCCGAAGGCACCAATTAGGAGAAATTGTATATAGCTACCTAATTGTATACATATATACATGTGTGTATCTATGTGTGAATTAATTATAATGGTGGTTGTGAGGCATTCGATGATATATATATATATATGATCTGTTCTACTAGACATTATATTTATATATATGCATAACGTGTACAATATGTAGCATCGTAAGATACCAGCAAACGAAAAAGAATTAAATGGAAAACACAAAATTAAATGAAAAATAAATCATAAACCCAAACCCCCCCCCAACCATTTAATACCGGTTGGTGTCACCAACCGGTACTAAAGGGCTCCCTACCCCCGGAGCTGGCTCGTGCCACGTGGTTGCCCTTTAGCACCGGTTCGTGCTGAACCGGTACTAAAGGGGGGGGCTTTAGTGCCCACACTTTAGTGCCGGTTACCGAACCGGCACTAAAGGGCCTTACGAACCGGTGCTATTGCCCGGTTCTACACTAGTGTAATTTTAAAATGTGATAAAGCAATCTTCAACACATTTGGTTCTCTTCGAGGGTTCTCGCATGTGATAATGGAAGTTGATTACATGGAACACTCGCCACAATTCTCGTTTAATTCTGGCTCATATCCTGTTACAAATAGTAGCGCTCAGTAATATTTCCTCTTTTTTTGTTATTCAGCATGTAAACAGGTCAGCAAACCTTGCGGCGCATCTTCGTGCGAACCGTGCTTGCTGCACTTTGAATGTGGCCAAGAGCTATATTGATGAAACACCTCGCTTCCTACTTATTTTTTGCGGGGTACCTCGCTTCCTAGTGACCAGTGTCTTTGCTGATCGTCCTAAGAATGCTTATATATGAATAAAGCTCTCTCATTTACCCGCAAAAAAGATTAAGCCATATTAACCGGAAAGGAGGGAGTATGGACTAGCACTACTTTTTGGTGTGTCCCATCAAGCTTGCGGGACAAGGTGAAGCTCGCTTATGCCTTTTGACTAATGCAACCTACCCTCTGTGGACATGCATCAGTCCATTCGGTGTCAGATTGTCAGAGGCATACACTGTAGTACCCAACATGCGGAGTACCATCATTGTTCGACTTCACGAAGGGGAAAAGAGCCAAGCGTAGTACTAGTATGCGTACTTGGTTTTGCACCTTCATACTACTCCACCCTCTATCACAGTTTACAGAGCGCGCTTCATTATGATGCATTTCTCTCAATGCATTTCCACCACCAGAGAGACTTTAGACGTGTTTGGTTTAATGCTCAATTAATTAGGGCGTGGTAACCGCAATCAAGTCCACAAATTTCTCTCCATGTACTGTACTACTACGGAGTGCATGCATGTGTGTACCCGGGGTGGAAGCACTGCATGCATGTGTGTACGCATTATTCCCTCTAGTAATAGAGGCTGTGCTATAACTACCAACGCTATTTTCAGGCCGATCGCTAGTCGCCTTGGCCCCACAGATTTTTTTTCTTTTTTCTGAAGTGTGCTGTATAAACAGTGACGGATGGAGTAGTATGAGCGCATTCAAAGAAGAGTGTATTGATGGTTGCTTCTTCAGAGCATATTACAGTGGGAAAGGTGGGGCTTATGATTTGAATGCTCATTGCTCACTATTAATGCAGCGCAACGACCGGGCTGAGTCTCCCATGCGGTTTTGCACTACCCCCTCGGTTCTTAAATATACTCCGGAGTATTTGTATTTCTAGAGATTTCAACGAGTGACTACTCAAATATTTGTCTTTTTAGAGATTTCAAATGGACTAGCACATAGGATGTATATAGACATATTTTAGAGTGTAGATTCACTCATTTTGCGCCGTATGTAGTCACTTGTTGAAATCTCTGTTAAGACGAATAGAATATTTAGGAACGGAGGGAGTACACATACGAAGCAAAATGTGTGAATCTACACTCTAAAATATGCCCGTTTGAAATTTGTAAAAAGAAAAATATTTAGGAACAAAGGAGTATAATTTTGTGCATGGCACATGGACCCGGATGATGAAGAGGCTTCTGGCAATGCTATCAAGCTTCAATCATTTGTTTACATAATTGACGTACTATACAAATAATTTTCCAGTGACATGAAATTGTACAATGGTGTGAGCTTTCAGCTTTGGTTTCGCATGTCTTGCCATCGATGCTCTTTCGGAAACAATAAAAAACTAACTTCCTTGCTAATGCATGTTAATTATTAGCAGATCAGAGCTAATAATTACATCACAACTGAAGACAAAGTTGTGAGAAGGTGTTAAACTAAAATTGATCCATGCTTTCATTGGCAGCAACGTCCCCACAGCTCTGTCTAAATCAACAAGGCATGTTGGGAAAAAAGTAGCTGTTTGGAGCATGCAACATTCTGATCATTTTGTGCAGTTCCACTAAAATAGAGTTGAGCGTCCCTATTCCAAAGATATCAAGTGTGATTACGATAATAGAGGACTGCTGATGAAACAATAAACACACAAATAGAAGCCGGTCGCCTTTGTAGTCTCTCTTAAGACTAACTAGTTGGAGAAGATTAGGCTCGGAGTTGGATGAGGAGGATAGAGCAAAACCAATCTCCCTTTGTGTAGTCGCACTGAAATGTAGAGACGTTGCCCGTGTGACATTTCAGTACAACTGCATAAAACACTCTTAAGAAAAAAGTGATTTGTGCAGTTCACCAAAAGGTCGCAATAGCAACGAGGTGAAATGGATAGCCCTGTTTGCAAAAAAGAGGTAGAAAGGAAACAATTACTGGCCAATAACAGTTGATGACACATGCGACGACAAAAAAGAAGCATATTCCTTGTCCTAAGGGAAGATAACAACACGGTTGTGTTTGTCTAAAGCAGTGTGAGGACGAGAATGTAATATGGAAAGTACGCCGGACGAGCTACGTTTTGGGCAAAGAACTGTGGAAGATCCACATGCAGCAACGTGGGAAAACGAGCAGGGAGCAAGGCCGGTGGGGATACCTAGAGGTCATCGGGATGTAACTAGGTGAGCGGCGGTGGGCGGAATCTGCGCGTAGGTGGCGTAGGCCCTACCGCGCCGGAGCTTGGTCAGAGAGAACGGCGTGTACCGCAGATCGGGACGTGCTGCCTCGGCGCCGTCTAACGGAGAAACAATGCACTTCCTCCCTTTCCCCCGGCGGATGGGACGCGGCCGGATCAGTGACCAACGGTGAGAGAGTGAGAGAGGCCACCGCACTCCCTTTCCCCCGGTGGACGGGATGCGGCCGGATCAGTAACCAATGGTGAGAGAGAGAGAGAGGCCACCGCACTTCCTTTCCCCCGGCGGACGGGATGCGGCCGGATCAGTGACCAACGGTGAGAGAGAGAGGCCACCGGAGCCTTGTGTGAGATACTCTGAAGAGCGGACTACATTTTCCTCCATAAAAATCGTTTTATATTCTGTGTACGTGCCATTGAGCCATATAACTTTATTTAAAAATAACACGGCAACGCGTCAAGTCGAACTTTGTTTTGTGCATGCATGGTACACGACCTCCCTAGGTAAACAACCGCTACAGGCATTCAAATTAGCACATGGACTGCCATTTCATAAAGAAATGAGCTTCACCGTGTACCCACGCGGGTGTGGCTGGGCACGAAGCGTGAGTACGTGCACGGTGCACCTATTCTCTTCTTGTATACATACACCACCTACGTGGGGTTGTGTGAGAGAGATACAAACCTAGAGAGACATAGTGTGTGGGTTCTTGAGAGTTTTTTTTGGGGGGGGCGTCAATCGAAAAATTTAACATATGCAATGTGTGTGAAATAGAGTCCTGGATATAACATATATATAGAGGGGGCGATCCACGAGAAGAGAGTGGAGGTATCATCGGCTTGAGGTGTCCATAGAATCGAAGAGAGGGATGATGTGTGTGTGTGCGCGTGCGCGATCGATAAAGAGTGCCATCGAATTTGTGTGTGCCCATGTCAAAGATATAGAGTGGCTGGCCTACTGGAACGTGAGATGGGACATGTGCAGTTTGTCTCTGTGGCATGGATACCTACCTGCAGCGCTCGACTATCGGTGTGTGGTGGGGGAAGAGGGAGGCCCAATTAACTATAGAGGTACAATGGCTGGTATATGTGTGGAGGAGGAGAGAGGCTTACCTCATGTATTAAGGACATCGATCTGCCTCATGTATTAAGGGAGATCGATCGGCATCCATGCATATGTGTAGGAGATGAATAAGGTTGGGAGAGAGACAGAGCTACAGTGTTGGAGGGGGTGGTAGTGGAGTTGCTTGTAGAAAATGGTGGGATAGGCTTGCTAGACAAACGGAGGGCACGCCCGCAATATCAATAAGAGAGGAGATGGCTGCTTGTTGTATGTGCACGTGCGTATGAGAGACGGGTCAGGAGGCATGCACAAATGATGAGGGGGGATGATGTGGCTGTGGTAAGCAGACATAACTACATAGGAAGATCAATCGCCCTTTGTAAGAGAAAGGAGAGACATGACTTGTGAGGTACGTCGATCGATGGGGGGTAGTTAAAGTCGATCTAGGTATATGTTGGGAGATCGATCAGTATACATGCATGTGTGTGTTAGAAGCAAATGAGGCACGAGGAGAAGGATAGAGGGAGAGAGGGATGCATGTAGGAGGTGGTACGAGAGGCATACTATATCGAGGGGGAGGAGTGTGCGAGTACGAGAACGATGAAAAGAGTGGTGGGAGTGAGGCATGGACGGTGACAAGAGAAGAGAGGAAGCTTGTGTTTGTGCTAGGCACACCTGGCTAGACAGGCATATCGATCGATGTGTGCCATAAAGAAGGAGATGGGGGGCCTACACACACCGTGGGTGAATGACCTAAAGTGAAAACACGAATTTGCGCGATGGAGCTAGAGAATGCTGAGGGAGGGTGAGATGGATGCAGGTGTGTGCATGCATAAGGGAAAGTTAGCGCTAGCTACAAAGATAAGAGGGTTGTGTGGGTGTAAAAGAGTCTTAGAGATCATATATACTTCATTATAAAAAGCGAATTCGGATATTTGAAGCATTTATCATAGTGTTTAAAACTGACGGATGTGTGAATATATATAACGGTGATAAACATGGTGTGGTTATGAACATGGTATACTACATTTAATATATTTTATCTCTACTCTTATAAAAACGGAGTTGTTGATGATGGTGTGCCTGCCATCCTGCATTATAGGCCGTCTGATTTGTATCTGGCGGATAGCAAGGAAACTTTGATGGTTGAAGTTGGCAACAATCATGATTGTAGATTCTTATTGAAATAGAGAAACGAATTCAAATTTGGTTCGAATTGCAGCGGTAGTATAGTCATTTGGAATGCACTAAAATGTTGGTATGAGTAGGTTACATGCATTATACAGCAAGCGAAAAAATTTAATCGGACATAACATGGATTCATACTCCCTCCTTCCATACATATAGGGTGTAATGAGATTTTTAGGACCGCCTTTGACTATTGACAAGATTAATAGTACATGACATGCACAATGTGAAAATTATATCATTGAAAGAACCTTTCACAGACGAATTTAACGGTGTGCTTTGTGTAAGTTGCATGTCATATATCATTGCTCTAATGTTTGGTCAAAGTTAGCATCGAAAAACGCATTAGGATCTATATAGATGGAAGGAGGGAGTAGCTTTGAATAGCATTTGTATAGTAAAACGGGGCAAGACTCCCTCTTTGTGTGGTGTGAATAGTTTTATTTTTTCGTTTTATTTTTGGTTGAGGGAAGTGCGAATTGATTTGGTATGTACAAGTACAATATGACGACACGTTAGGCTTGTCCCTAAAATTCAACCCGCGTCTTGTTATATTCCGAAAATTCAGATATCGTGCTCCGAAAACTGGCGCCTTCACAACCCGCGCCTTGCTATCCCAAAATTACAACGCGCGCGAAAACTCCCTCCAGCTGCCAAATCCCGACACACGAAATCCCCCTTCTAACCCTGAGCGTAAAGGGCCGCTAGTTCAAATCGGTGGGGGTAATTTTGTAACACACCCTACATTTTGGAGAAGCGTGTTCCTAAGTCTTGATTCACCCCTCCCATCGCCCCCTTTTCGCCATTTGAAATCCCAGGCCGGCATAACCTCTCCGCTCCAGCCGTGAAACCCCACCCTTCTCCGTCCGCCACATCACCGCTACCCAGCCGGAGCCTCTTCCCCAACGACATTGTCCACCACAACAGCTCGACGTCCCTCGTCCACCTCCCTGGATGAGGATCCGTCGTCCATCTCGCTGTCCCGCCGGTTCATCTGCCCCGTCCTCCACCTCCAAGGAGCTGCTCCGACGATCGCCTCGTCTATCGCGGCTGCTCCATCCCCACAGCGCCGCCTTAACCTCGTCTATCGTGGGGTTGAGATAGCCCGAGAGGTACCCCACTATCTATCTTAGGGTTCACGGTGGGGGGGCTAGAGGGCTGGCCGGGGCGGCGGTGGCGAGTTGTTTCGGGGCGGCGAGGCGGCGCTGGGGCCGGCGGTTCGGCCGGTGGTGGCTGGCAGCTCAGGGGGGTGCAGGTTGAAGATGAACTGTAGGCCCTCCCTAAACTACATGTCAAGTGCCTCTCTACTACCATTGCGTTCAGTTTCGACAGTAGCATTCATATTCCATAGTAAATTTCAGTTTCGACAGTTAAGTTCAGAGTCAACAGTTTTTACCTCATCTGTTATAGTCAGGTGGTTTTTGGTGATGTTACTTTTACATCCATTTTACATCATCTATTGGAGATGCTATTAGAATCCCACTTGAGATTGATGATGTCTGTCTTGTGCTGCTTCAGCCTTGACGTCTTACGGCTCACCGGAGCTGCTCCAGCGACAGAACGATCCATCACAATAGAGCAGTGCCTTGGACGCCGTCTACAGATTCCTCAGATCTTCCTCCACACCTCTAATAGCCACCTCTGCCTCAACTGCTTCAGTGACCAACCCAACGATGCTGAGGTCTACACGGCTACAGCAAAGAGGTTGTACACTTGTTGCATCACTTATTACTATACATTCACATCGATCCATTAGGGCTATTTTGGTTCAATGGAAAAAGATCGATCCACTGGTTGTAACCATCACTCTAAATTTTTGCATGCTCTCCTTACATAATCTCACCATATTTTTTTCATATGCATGTCAGATATTGTACACAGTCATGTTGAACATGTAGAGAAAAAGAGAAGAGTTTTGCGCGGCAATACAATGTCATGCAGACATCGCTCCATGGTGGGTTCAATGGCAAACCCTCCCCACCCCTCTCCAGATTGTAATCTAGAGGAAGATATCTGTTCTGAGGCGGATTCGGACGCCGCTGACCACTCCTATTTACCCCCAAGGTGTTTGATCTACCTTGGCATGATGATGTTAGTCATATCATGCATATGTTGCCTTGCAGTGCCTACTTTTGACATCATATATGTCATCTGCTTAGTTTAGACATGGTCTGTAATGCCACCTGTTTAGTTTCTATATCATATATGGGAATTATGCAGTCTCATGTCTTTTAGCCAGCCATAATATATGTGAAATGTGCAATGCCATCCTGTTTAACCAGGCATCATATATTTGAATGATATCTTGCCCTTCCTTTTCTTCATTACATTTCCATTTGTCGACAATGTTTGTACATTAAACTACTCTTCCTGTGAATCAGCCATTTGGGTGGGAGATGGAAAAAGCTGGAGTGAAAACAAGGCCTTCAGAGCAGACAGTGCTACCTGTCGAAGCAGATCTCTTGTTGGGTCCCGATAGCTCCTCAGATATGGATTTAGAGACAGATGACCAATCCTATTCCCCCACTGAGGTGTATGCTCTAACTTGGCACGGTTATACTGCTCATATCATGCATACAGTGTCTTGCATTGCATAGTTTAGACATCATATACACAATATTCAACACCATGTTCTTAGTTTAGACATCATATCGAATGCCCTCTATTTAGCATATAAATCACATATGTGAATTAAATGATGCGATCCTGATTACTTAGATAACATGTAGGTGAATTATGTCATGCGATCCTATTTAGTTATTCATCATATCTTTGAATTATGTTATGCTATGCTATCCAGTTTAGATAGACATCACATATGTGAAATTATGTCATGCTATCCGTTTTAGTTAAACAATATACATGTCAACTATTTCATGCCCTCTTTTTTCCACACTATCTATTGCATCCGTCTCTCATACAATGTCTGTACATTCAACTATGTTTCCTGTTTATCAGCCATTTGAATTTGAGCGGGTGATGCTAGTATCTAGCGGACTAAAAACACGGTCTTCGAATAAAATAGTGCTACCTCTTGGTGGAGATAGCACCACGGTTGTACATGCACAAGAACAAGCCCTACCACACATAACCCAAACTCTCACAGATTGTACCCCTACTATGATGGGCAGAGAACCAGCTTCACCCAATCTAACCCCAACCCCAGCCGATAGTAACCCAGTTCTTGTTGACATAGCACCATCTCCACCACAGAGCTCCCAAACAAGAGCAGTTAGTAAGACAACTCCAGTGCCCAAAGGGCTAGTACTATCACGGCGAACCCCAACTCCACCAGTTAATACGCCTATTCCTGTGGAGGAAACACAACCAGCTAGTCGTAGTTTAGCATCTATCTCATTTGATGTTGTTAAATCGTATGTGCGTATCTTCCCATCTTGGAAATATTATACTGAAGATGAAGGAAAATGCCAGTTGCAGGTGTTTGTCCAGGAGTTATGTGTAAGTAATGTTATTCATGGCAATTACTTTGCTTCGTCCCATACATCCTACCTCCATGATGGTTATAATACAGCAAATTTTCCCATTTTTCTCTATAGAGAAGGACCGATTTGGAAACTCAGGATGAGGTAACCTGTGCTAATACCTCTGCTATCTTCAAGAATTCTTGGTGGCAGTATCGGAATTACCTGAAGAAAATGTACTTCACCGGCAAAGAAACTCATCAAATTCCCTTACGTTCTCCTGAGACACATTTACTGCACGATGACTGGGAACGCCTTGTTCTGTACTGGTCCTGAACCAAGATTGTGGTAAGGTCTATGAGCTCATTTTCTATTTTTAAGTATTATATTCTTGCGTCTTATTGTACTCTGTTCATGTAGAACAAGTGCCTAAACCTGAAGAACAACTGTTCTAATCTAAGATTCCATTGCTACCATAGGACATATATATATATGTTTGTTTGATGCTTTTATTATGTACTAGTACTTGGCAATAGAAGACTTGGTAGTTTAATCCTGTCCACCTTACCAATGAACTGGTTCACCGAAATGAGTTTCATATAGTAGTACATGCTAAACTTGTTATGTGTCTGCTTGTTTCTTCTTTTAGAATGCTGACAGAATATTGGGGAAGAGTGCCTTATTAAGCAACGGTAAAGGAAGTAATGCAGATAAGGTTCAGGATAGTGACACATCCTCTCTTGGTTTAGTGTTGGAGTTACTGGCCACTACCGCTTGCACAAGCTATTCAAACTCACTTTTTGAATCAGTTCGGTTTCTTGAGTCTGCGACAAGAAGCGAAAGGACCGCGGAAGTCCTTGGAGCATTCAGATGCATACTTTCTGGTGCAACAGCAAGCGTTGGAGGATTTTAGCGCCAAACAAGACAAAGCTAATCAGCTTGCTAAGCTTATTGCCAGCATGGTGGATACCCAGGATAACGTTTCTTGAGCTCTTCTGAAGTTGTTTCAGTTATGCTCTTGTTTTGCTGCCGCGTTTATTTGCACTGGTGGCCAATTTGTACGGCCAGTGTATATGATATGCTGCTTTGTTCCCTATATTTGCACTGGTGGCGAACTTTGATGCCAAGCGGATGTAATATGTATAATAGCCGTGATAGCCTAGCGTTAGTTGCTTGCTTATTTATTTCCTTGTTTTCTTGTTTATTTGTTTGCTTGTAGTCATTGCAGTTCTTTTTCCGCGGTTAACTAGTGGCTGCAATAACCTATTTTTTAAAACTAGGCCACAATAACTTTGGGCTAATATTTACTGTAGTGACACTGGGCCTCCTACGGGCCATAGAAACAGTGGGCCTTCTACGGGCCAGAGAAACAATGGGCCTTCTACGGGCCGTATCATCAATGGGCCTTATATGGGCCGTATGATCGATTGGCCAAACATGGGCCAATAACAGGCCGCATTATGGCCGTAAACGGTCTAGAGTTGGAATCGCCCGTTCAAGGGCCGACCGTAACGGGCCATCATTAATAGGCCGTATTTGATGACGCTATGAAAACGGCCCAACGTATTAACAGACCACAAACGGGCCGACTGTAACGACGGGCTGAATTTGGCCCACAAGCAGAAAATGACAGTAATGGGCCGTAAATAACCGAATGCTGCAAATGAGCCCAAGAATAAATGGGCCCTCAGAAGGCCGAAAGTTAACTTGGGTTGGAAACGGCCCAATGGAATAACGGGCCGTTAATGGGTATAATGTGATACACTGTTCATTATGGGCTAGTTTCACCACGGGCCGTTAATGGGTGTAAAATAATACACTGTTCATTACGGGCCAGTTTCAGCACGGGCCGCTAATGGGCCAAGAGTTACAAAGGGCTTCATATGGGCCAAAAGACGTCATGGGCTATACATGGGCCAGAAGTGAAAACGGGCTGGAATCATATTGGACGGCCTAGATGACGCTACTGGGCCTAATTCAGATTGGGTGTAACGGGCCTAGGCTTAGCGGGCTGTTAATGGGCTATATGCGAATAGGCCATTAACAGGCTTTCCTTGGGCCGGCACTCCACCGTTTGACCAAGTCAAGCGGACCGGCCTTTTCACAGGAATGGGCCTCTGTTGGGCCGTGCCACGTGTCGACATATCATAGGCGCCTCTCTGACCCACTGACAAGCTGACACGTGTTTCGTCAGGCCAATAAGAATTTTACACGTGGAAATTTCCCATTGGCCGGGGCTGTTAACGGGTTATCGGATCCAAAACCCGACCCGATAGCTTAACGGCGTTCCGTTACAGTGGATGCCACGTGTCGGTCACCCTTGACGAAAGCACTTCTGTGACGCGCGATTTATCGTCATGGAAGTGGACACTTCCGTTATGATAATTTTGGTAATGTCATGGAACACTTCTACGACAGCACAGGTATGACTATCTTGATTCTGTCATAAATTTGTCATGGATGTACATGCATGACAAAAAAAGCGACCTACTGTGACAAACACGTATCATCACGGAAGTGTTTTTTTTGTAGTGTGTACCGACCATGAATATTCCAACCCGGTTTGGCGGATCAGAAGGGTCCGGAATATTGTCGCCATCAGAACAGCCCCCAATCCGGCCATCTTGTAATTGATACAATGACTCGGTCTCTCCGGTCGATGACTCGTGGCCGGAATAAACGACGGTCTCACCAGCAGATTCCGATCTATCCTCGTATTCCCCTCCATGGATGACTCCCACGAAGGCACGCTTCATGGCCGGCTTGACCCGGGCAGATCCTGCACGCTGAGCCATTTTGACGAGGTCAGTGCAGATGTCCGGCTCAGGGCCCGGTTCACCGATCTTGCCGATGAAGACGTGTATGCCACCAAAGGGGACCCGGTACCCATACTCAATTGAGCCGGCCTCGGGGCCCCATCCTGCATCGTCGATGTAGAGCTTGCCGCGACGACTCTTGGTCATCCGGCCCACGGCGTAACCCTTGAGTCCTTCAAAGTTGCCCTCCAAGAACTTGAGACCATCGTGCGACAGCCCCACGGTGGGCGCCAACTATCGTGGTTTTGTCATGGCAGATGTCCTCTTGAAAGGACTTAGTCGTGGAACCATCGCTACGGGTTAGCTTGAAGGGGTTAAAGCGGACAAGGGACGCAAGAGAGTTTATACTAGTTCGGCCCCTTCGATGAAGGTAAAAGCCTACGTCTATTTGTGATGGAATTTATGGGGTTTTGATGACCAGGGAGCGAATATGCTTCGCCTAAGTCTCGAGTTGTTGTCTGTTGTCCTGAACCGCCGCCGGGTCGTCCCCTTATATACATGGGTTGACGCCCGTCGGTTTAAGGAGTCCCGAGACCGGCTCATAAGCGTGTCCGGTTCGGTCTCCACTACTTCTATCTTACAATACAAGTTACATACCAAAAGCCGGTTTACAGCTGCAGGCCTTAAAACGGTCCTGGGCCTTACACAACATCCTCATCTGTCTTCATGGGCTTCAAGCATAACCAACTACTGATGAAGTTAACCCAGCCTCTCTTGGCCGGTTTACACCCAATAGTAATATCCCCAACACACCGCCTATGGGTGCGATTTAATATCTGATGCTCAGTTGTGTTAGTCTTGTTATTTATATTAGTTATTTCTGTATTTTATACATTCTTAAAAATTCCATTTCTATGCATATGTTATAACTTTTAAACCATTGGTCCGATTAAAATATGTTATATATGTAAGTTTCTTAGAATTTCGTCAAGTTTCTTAATAAGTTATTTTCACATATGTCAACAATTTTTAACTTGATGTCTGAATTAAAAGTGCTCAAATACCCTTGTAAAATTGCTAAACTCGTAACTAATTAACTTCATTTCGGATCACAAAATTTTATATATGGTTTAGGAAAGTACAAATGTGTAGATTGCAACTAAATCATAGCTAATTAACTTTATTTTCACATATACCATTGAGTTTCATGTTAGCAGCTCCTATAATACAGTTTAGGGAAGAACCTTAATTATCCTCATTAAATGCCATGAGGTATTTTTGAGGGTTGCTATCTAAATGTTTCCCACCTCATTTAATATGACCAGATAGAGTAGTTTACTTCTGTTTCACCGCCTTGCCATGTTGCAGCATTTAATATTGTTGTGTAACTAAATGCCTTTCCGGTTAGTGCTTTCCAAAGGAGTACACTGAGTGTTACATCTCAAGGCGTCTGTTGGGTTGTGATCCAATGAAGAAATTTATGGTTACATCAAATCCCACAATTTATTAAAAGAATACATGTTTTATGAACATATTAAATCACATGGTTCACCTAGAATGTAACATGTGCAATACATAACTAGATTAAAGTGATTTTTTGAACTTTTGCATGTGCTATTGACAGTAAAATGCACACGTTCCATCTGACATGTAACGTGTGTGATGACTAGTATCATCGCAAATGGTATATGGGAAGAAACAACAAGAGATAGTTATGCCATCACAAGCAATTTAATGAAACGAATTGTCAGTGATTGACTCCATATTCTCATATGATTCTTGGTTTAGAAATCACATGGGATGGTTTTATGATTGCAAACATTTCCCTGTGGTCAGTTATGGACTCCCCTATAGCCAACCCACTCAATCACATGGTATCGGAAACATTATGAGGTGCCATGTTGTTAAGACTACAATGTCAATGCCATCTGAAGAAGTTAAAACATGGGTTTTTTTACATGTTTTTGGAAAAATGAAAGATAAAGAATAACCTAACAGATTATTATGAGATCACAATGATTCATGTTGTTGATGGGCACCTCACATATTGCCATGAGAGCATCAATTATCAATGTTAACTAAGATAGCGATCTTTCCTCGTTCAGGAAGCTTACCTTAATATGACTATAGATATGATGGAATTGGGTTGCGAAGTGCCACCAAACAAAAAAATATGATAAATATGACCAAGTTTTTTGATGTGTATATATACCAAGGGTATCAGAAATCAACCCCGACAGGGTGTGCATAAGAACCTAGGCAGGGTGTCCATGCACCAATGTCCTTCCTGACCTTGTTCCTTGGACTTCTGATTCCCTTCCTTTATTAAATTGAACCTCCTAATTTTCCAGACTTCCCCTGGAACTCCAAAAACCTATTTTCACTTAAAGCATAAGTATTGAAAACATGAACTAGCTCTACAAAATAGATTAATATGTTGGTCCAAATAAATTTGAATATTTTTGTAATTAATAGAATTATGGAATGAATAGAACAAAAAACATAGATAAATTAAGAAGATATCATTGGTTCCCTTTTGTAGCCAATGTGTTTTACCGTCAATATTAGTTTGGATGCTATATAAATAGTAATGCACTTATCACCTGTCAATGTGAGGAATGATTCAGTTCAACAAGATAAACTTAGATAGGTGATAGATATACTATTTATTTTAAGTTGTAAGACGTGTGCCAAGTTTAGTTCACTTAGTTGTATTCCTCTGGTTAATTTTGCTTCCTTGCTTTCCTCTTGGCCTTACGACCTAACTATTTATACTATCTATAGGGCACAGACATTATAAGAACCTCCAAATGATAGAAACCAAAACACACACCATCTTCACAACATCTTTTGCCTTCTCTCAGAAAAATCACCGACATTCTGCCATTATACCATGGAGGCCTGGAGGAAGACAACCATGTGTTGTGTGATTCTTTTCTGCCTTATGGCTACATGTAGTAAGTATAATTATCCATAGTATCAGCATTTCGCCGAAGTTTCATGTTGTGCAATGACATATCAACATTGTTGGACACATTCATTCATATTACTTCTCCTAACCTTGTCTATTTATCCATAGGTGAGGTTTCATCTACCGAAAACATGTGCTATCACAACCATTGGAATAAATGACATCCTGATCAAAATGGAATGTGTCGAGATAGTTGTGTGAAAGACGGATGGGATGATGGACAATGTCGGAACAGGTTTAAAAGACTAATGGGTGCCAAGTGCGAATGTTACCCTAAGACTTGTGATCATTAGGGAGGCAACATGCGACTTTCTTCTACCAAGTTACTACTATTTATAAATTTACATCGTTTTTAATGATTGACGTCAAACATGTTGTAACACCAATCATGGTGAATACTATATCACCTTCTATTTATTTCTTTATTCCAGACCATTGTATTCAAATTATGATGTTACACAATTATACCTAATTACTGTTTGATGTATCCTTAAACTAAACAGATTTTTGAGTGCTTATTAGCAACATTTGATATTTGACTTGCATGCATCATCCTAGTAAGAAATCATATGTTTATTTACTAGGTTTGGTAATCAATGTGAATAAATTAAATGAGCCTTGATGAAAATTTACGATATACCCTAAAAAGTGGGGTAAAGAATCACACATAAGTTCCATCTTTTGTCAGATCAAAGTGGGATGAGACCTCAAATGTATTACTAAGAACACCTCATAGTTGTATCCTTAATCTTAATGTACTGAGCATGCCCATGTTGCTTCAGGCAGCCCCATAAATGATGCTAGACATCACCTCGGGTGTCTTTCAAATTTATACTAGACATGCATCATATTAAAGCTCATTGATTCCCAAAAGATTCAATCTAATATAAGTAAAATCATAGCATGAGCAAGATTCAATCCAACAAAAATAAGCTCAAAATAAGAGGTGATACCTCATAGATGTCTAGGATCTTTAAATATATTGAGATGACACCCTATATAGTGCATGAATAACTTTGAATACCATCCGTTGAATTACCTCCATCCAATGACTGATAGGAGGCAAATCCAAGCATCCGCGTCCAATGGATTAACTAATTTTTTGCACCAGATTGTGCCACCTTGCATCTCTAGACATCTCTATCTTGCCAGTCGTATGAGGTGGTTATGTGGTCTGGCGTGAATGAATCGAAGTTGTAGTAGTATCATGTTGCTATGTCCTTCTCTAGAAATCTGTATCTTGCCAGTTGTAGTAGTATCAATAGTTGGGTTTCCCGGCTCCTGTGCTTGCCTCTAACGCTCACGACCCATTCGGCTAAGAGTGTAAAGGGAGAACCACTACGACTGCGCCGACATTTCAATTGTATCAGCGGCTCAGTGGAGAAAGGCGAAAACTAACTGTCCTTGTAAGCGTAAACTATTCGGCAATGGGAAGACAGTGTCCAACAAAGGTTCGTTGCAGATCATCCACGTAAAACGAGGGGCTTTTCTTCAAATAGGCGGAAGTGAATAGCGGCTTAAAGCCCGACCAGTTGCCGAACACTTCACACATCGGGGGCTATTCGCTAGTACCCACAGTTAAGATCTTAAAGACTAAGTGAAAGCTATGAAACCAACATAGTCCGATTACCTCGTTTCATATGCGTGGACCGCCTTTGGGAACCAAGACATCGGCTAAGGGTTGAAACTGCACATGAAACACCCTTTGTATCCTGTGCTTGCCTCTAAAGCCAATTCGGTCACACAAGAGTAAAAATATAAGGGCAAATAAATATATACGCTCGTACATTGGAACATAAAGCCACATTTATTACCAAACAAAAAGCATGTATTTACATCGTGCTAACTTTGTCATTCCGAAGTATAATGTGTCCTTGGGACACCGCTCCTCAGTGATCTGAGCTCCCTCCATCACCTCAATCAAGTACTACTCCACGGTCTGATTCTTCCCTTCAGGGGGCCCGAGGCCATGAGCGTCACATCAATACGCCGATAGTTAGTCGCCATGCAAGCATACGCCCATTGGATGCCCTCCAGTGATTCACCTGAGGGCCGACCTCTCGCAGGTGAGCCTGTGGACCAAAGAAGATGCTATGCAGCGCTGCCGCGGGCCAGAGCTGGACGTAAACATCTTGCAGTGCTGGCTTCACCATCCGAAAAAGCTCCATCAGTAGCTTCATTTGGTTATTGAGCAGCTCTGGGTACGATGGTGCCTGGAACAGATTCTAGAATGCCTTCTCCGTGGCATGGACCTCTTGAGCACCGAAGTAGCGGCCGACGTCTGAAGCGCTCCTCATGAGGTCCCCGAAAGCCTCTGTGGATCGCCATACTTGGGTGAGCTCAATGAACCCCTTGCGGCAAAAAATACACTGATGCAAAAAACGCCTTACCAACAACGATTTGCTTCACTTGCTGCAGCACTTTGCGGTCTGCCCGGGCCTGGGTCTGGACCTCAGCGTATGCCAGGCTCAGGTTCTTGAGCTCCATGGTCACCTTCTTCTCCTCTACCTGAAAGGCGTCGTGATCAACGTACATGCCTTTCAGGGTGTCCTTGACCTTGATGACCCGGGCCTGGTCCTTTCCCCGAGTTACCCTTTCTTCGGCTAACTCCTTCTCGGCCCGAGCGGCTGCAGCCTTTGCTGCTCCGCCTCACGCCGAGCTCTACTTAGCTCAACCTTAAGAGCCTCAAGCTCTGTCACTACGGCTATCAAAATCAAAGGCTCAGGTATTAGCATTATATCATAAAACAATACGCAAAGTAAATTTGATAGCATGGTGATTTTTTAGCCTATACCTTGAGCCTGCTTATCGTAGTTTTGTCACGGCAATATGTCCTTGTGAAATGACTTAGTGGTGAGGCCCTCGCACCTAGGTGGTAGGTTGAACGGGGTTGGTTGGAATTAAGAGACACAAGTTTTACCCAGGTTCGGCCCCTCGTGATGTTGGAAAAAGCCTACATCCTGCTTAATTGATATTGATGATGGTGATGATCTTGATTACAATGGTGCTATTTTGCTACTTGTCTAATACTTGTCTGTCTACCCCCCTTTGGGGTGCGCTTCCCTTCCTTATATAAGTTGAAGGGGCGCCTTCATGTAGAGTCCTATTAGGATTACAAATAGTCTCCTTTCAATTTCAAGACGGAGTCTAGTTCGGGTCTTCTCCTGGCAAGGTTCGTCGGCCGGGTCGTGATCTTCCTGGCTGGGTTTACCCAGTCTGGGCCTTCTCCATGAGCCGGCCTGCAGCCTCTTCGCGAGCTGGCTTTCTACTTGGTTGCACACTGGGCCTTTAGTCCTTGTCGTCCAGGTCGACCCGTTAAGTCAGGTGACTCATGGGCCGCCAAGTGATGGGCCAGGTTACACCTCCTGGCCAGGTCAAACCATGGGGAATATCCCCAACATTAGCCCTAGTTTAATTTGGATTTATCCATGTTAAACTTATCCTGAAAAATAACACAAGAACAAATTTGATAGGTTATGCACCGGGTCGAGGGTTCTTCTGGACCAACGTATGTTCATCCTACAGTCCTTGTCATTTCCTTCTTTGAAGACACCCGACCGAGTCAATCTTTGTCAGGTCGTGCAAATTTTCCACACACAGAAATTATTGAGTTACTCCATATCATGACATCATCTCAACCACCTTGATACATGTCCATGATCTCATAACTAATCTTTTTTAGCAGATATGTCAAACTTTGTCAATGCAAAAATTCAAGCGCTTCATTCAATGGAATTCCTCTTGGAAAGTCCGAGCCTCTTTGTTACATCACTGGGACGGCTTCAAAATCAACTATATGA
Source organism: Triticum aestivum (assembly GCF_018294505.1). Taxonomy (NCBI): domain Eukaryota; kingdom Viridiplantae; phylum Streptophyta; class Magnoliopsida; order Poales; family Poaceae; genus Triticum; species Triticum aestivum. The sequence continues at coordinate 3,165,690 of NC_057800.1, forward strand.
CGCTGGTTTCTTGCAGAAAAATATTGGGGAAAAAATAATCCATTTGAGTCGGCTTCCAATGCTCTGGTTCGACAAAATTATTGGACTTAAGATATCCTTATGATACTGAGCCAGCTTTGAATACGTCGGCTTGATAAAAAAAATTGGACTTAAGATATCCGTCTGATAATCAGTCAGCTTGAGGATGTAGAGCTTGTCGAGTTGCAATCGTCGAAGTTGTCGAGTTAGAGAGATTGATGATGTCGGTTCATGATTGTTCCTGACACTGGGTCTTTATTGTTGCTAACAGTAGTTCATGTAATTTGTTGTCCTTGGTTTCTTCAGACCAAGTCCTTATAGGAAGGATCCTCCCAGGTTGGGTTTTCCCAGCCCGGGTGAATCTGAATTTTATTTCAACTCCAATATATGTATCAACTGTAACCCCAAGCTCGAGTTAGCACCTTGTGATGACTTGGTGCTTGCTTTTGTAATTATAGCTTCAAATTGTTGAGTCGGTTTTCCGGTCATTTCTATGAATAGCTTGGAGGAGATAAACTTTGCAAATTTCTCAACAAAGTATATGATACCCGGTGACGGTGTCCTGGACTAGGGGGTGCTCACCATGTCATCTCCTGATCTGTTAGATTGGGCCGAGCACCCCCATGGCCGTATACTCATGGGCCAGTTCGGACAGCTGCCACATACAAGGAAGATTCTACAAGACTTGGCGATCAAGACAAGGACTCCTCCCCACCGGCGTATTCGGCTAGGATTCTTGTTATCCTAGGCCTCTGGTGCATTATATAAACCGAGGCCAGGCTAGTCGATAGATCATATACAAACAATCATACCATAGGCTAGCTTCTAGGGTTTAGCCTCCTTGATCTCGTGGTAGATCTACTCTTGTACTACACATATCATCAATATTAATCAAGCAGGAGTAGGGTTTTACCTCCATCGAGAGGGCCCGAACGTGGGTAAAAACATCGTGTCCCTTGTCTCCTATTACCATCCGGCTAGACGCACAGTTCGGGACCCCCTACCCGAGATCCGCCGGTTTTGACACCGACACCCGGTTTGCTCAAAACTGAGAACTTGAAGGTGTACCTCCCTTATATCCATATTACATGTAGCCCCCAAGTCTTAAGAGGGGAATGTAGTGACAGCTTAAGACTTGGTTCAGTATAAATGTTGTAACTTTGGAGAAATCTGGGTTTTTCATCTCAGTCACCAGTCATAAACTGAATGTTTTGCATTTTATAAACGAGCAAGAGAGATGAGGGAAGAAGCCACTCAATCGGGGCGATCAGCTCTATATTTATATCACGATTACATGGAGCCTTGGAAGCCAATGAACATACCTCCTCATATCAATCTACAAGCGAGTATAATTAGGAAGATACGGAGGTATGATATAGCTATACAAGGTATGTACTTTAACATCCCCCCGCAGTCAATGCATCGGATGGACGGATGCATAGAATGTATGGAAAGTCCATGAATAGCTGGACGGTAGACTCTTTGTCATAATATTAGGAAACTGATGCGAAGATGGCACATGAAGAACCCGAATCAGACCGAGAGACACCTTTTCACGATGCTGAACAGGGTTGCAAGCCATGTAGATAGCGCTGGCATTTTCATAAAAGACGAGAGTGGCGGTGTGGAGGGGGCGATGAAGCTCATGCAGAAGTTGACAAAGCCAAGAACATTCAGCCACAGCATGAGCCACGACACGATAGTGGGCTTCGTCACTGGAGCGAGAGACTGTAGCCTTGCATTTGGGGACCAGGACAAAGGTTGTCACCGAGATATACCCAATAACCGGAAGTGGACCAGCGAGTATCAGGGCAGCCAGCCCAATCAGCGGCCGAGTACGCGATGAGACTACAAAAAAAATACACTTCCGTGATGATACGTGTTTGTCACAATAGGTCAGGTTTTCTTTCATGCATGTACATCCATGACGATTTTATGACAGAATCAAGATAGTCATACATTTGCTGTTGTAGAAATGTTCCATGACATTACCAAAATTATCATCATGGAAGTGTCCACTTCCATGATGACAAATCACGTGTCATAGAAGTGCTTTCGTCAAGGGTGATCGACATGTGGCATCCACCGTAACGGGTCGCCGTTAAGCTATCGGGTTCCGTTTTGGATCCGGTAAGCCCTTAATAGCCCCGACCAATGGGGATTTTCCATGTGTAAAATTCTCATTCGTCAGATAATGCACATGTCAGCTCATCGTTGGGACAGATGTCATCCCTACAATGGACGGAAGACGCCTATGGTATGTCAACATGTGGCACAGCCCAACAGTGACCCATTTAAGGTAAAAAGGAAGGCCCAGCTAAAGGCCCACCATATTTTTTCAGACACAAGCGGGCTGGCCCATTAACAGCCTGCCATGTTTTCGGTCAAATTGAGGCCCATATCAGATAAGTCGCATTCATAGCCTGTCGTGTTCGGGGTGAAATTATGACCCATATTGTATCAGGCCCGTTAATAGTCCACTGTTATTTTGGGCCCATTCTAAGCCAACTTTGTATTTCAGCCTGTTAAATGCCCGTTTACTAGTTTGGCCCGATAATAGTTTCGGCCTATTAGCAGCCCGTGGTGCATCTCAGACGTTGTCGACCCGATTTAAGTTTAGGCCATTTAACAGCCCATGCAGAAACTGAGCTATTTCTTGTCCGAACTAACTTTAGGCCTCTTAACGGCCCATAGTCTTTATGGATAAATTTCAGCCCAACAGGGCTATTGGCCTGTTAATGGCCCGTGTAACAGTTGGGCCTAATTACAGCCCGTGTTGAATCCGTCCTGCTTACAACCCATCTGATTATTTCCCTTGACTCTATTGGGCCTATGGCCCATGTTGATACCAGCCTGCTTAAAGCCCATAATTTTATTGGGCCAAACAGGGCCCGAGATATATTTTGGCCCGTTAATGGCTTGTCCTATTTGGGCAAAACATGGGCCTTAGGCAGTTTCAGACTGTATTGGCCTGCGAGTTTTTCGGCTCAACGCTAGCCCAATCTAGTTTTAGCCTGTTAAAAGCCCATGGCATTCTCTGGCCCAGCTAGCCAGAACTTTACTCGACCTGTTAAAGGCGGAAAACTACAATACGTTTAGACCTGCTAATGGCCCAAGATGATTATAGGCCCATGTTTTAGCCCATATGAGTAACGGGCCGGCCTGAAGACCGACAACATTGAGATCCATTAAACCTTCCAGCATAAATTACAGCATACCAACCCGGAATAAACCTAAACTATGCCATAAACAAATTACGACATATTACATCCACTTGGCATCAAAGTTCGCCACTAGTGATAATAAAGCGCAACGTGACCATGGATTGCATACACTAGGCATCATAGGTAGCCACTAGTGTATATAAATGCACCGACAAAAGAATATAAAAAACTGAGAGCACTTTAGAAAGCATTAGGCCTGGCCAGGACGAGCACCGCAAGCAGCCAAACAAGATGATGAGGCCTCAATTGTGTCAACGATAGATGCTCTATCCCTAGTTGTATACCACCAAAGCCCGCAAGGCAGTCCTCTGAGATCTTCATTGCATCATTGACATCAAGTTGGTGCTAAGCTGAAGCAAGTCTTTCCGCTTTAAGTTGAGACTGAAGCAGTTGAACTGATTGAGGCAGCGACTGCATAGAGGTTGTCTCACAGCGGCTTGTGAGTAGCTTCAACTCACAGTCTTCATCAAGACAGGACCTTGGGGTCATCTCGCTCTCTTCAAGATGGTTTGGCTCACTATCTTCCGTAAAGTTCTGCCTGGCATAAGAGATACGACTCTGAAAGAGAAATAAGAACACAAGTATCAGGTTTCGCAATTATATAAACAAATAAATGGATCTGTTCTGCATAAGGAACATGTTTTTACAACTACAATTTAAAGCTGGTAGTTGTTGCAAACATCCAATCAGATGTAAACACCAAATGCCATTCATAATCGTAACCACATGAAAAGTGGTCAAGATCACGTGTTGGGAAGTCTCGTTTACCCGACTCAGTAATAGCCACAAAGTCCAATGCATGATCCTTTACACAATCGGCGATATGTTTGTGTTTGGCCAAGTCACCAAGACCTCCGCTATTCCAAAACATGCCTCTCATGATGAACCATATTTTTTTATTAGAGGCCTTTGCCCTCTTAGATGGGCGCCCTCTTTTCTTCGCTGAGTTAGATTTGTTCTTTCGTACCGACGCGACCAGCTCACATAGCATCGTGTCACATACAGTATCATCCAAGTCTACCTCTATTGTGTCTTTAACCAGATGGGAGAGAAGCTTGCCTTCATTGTTGGCATCAGATTCCTCATCCTCCTCATCTGACAAAGAGGGTCCACGAACTTCGACAACTTAGGAGAAACCGTAAGCCGGTCGAACTCCACTTGTTTAAGCGTCGTAACAGAAAAATCTACTTATTTCTCGCTATGTCCTAATGAAACTCCAAGGCTAGTAATATTTGAAGATACTTTGGAATTATCAAAAGAAAAAAGATTGACGAGAAGAGGTACCTTCAAAGTTGAGGTTGCGGGCCGCCACCCGACGCATGGCCTTCACCAGCGAGTCCTCGTTGGTGGCTGTTGTACCATCAGCACCAATGGCGTGCCGACCGCTGCGCCTCAGCGATGGTGGAGTGAGGCCGGCAACATTGGCAGTTACGGTCCCGAGTTGTGGAATAGACGGGCGCGGCGATGATGAAGAAGACCGTGAGGGTTGCATGTCATCCTCCAGCTTCGCAAGTTCCCTGGATGCAGACACCCCTCCCGGCGTCGAAGGCGTAGAGGACAAAGCTCGCAGCTCCGCCATGGCCGACTCATGGTCAGCCTTAACGGATGGGGAGAAGATCACTCCCCGCCTGGAAGGTGTAGCAGGTGCCGGCGACGGTGGCGCCGAAGCTGCGCGCACAGGTACCTCAGCCTGTGCCAACTCCTCATGTTGAGTCTGCTCCTAGGCACCCTCTTGGAGGTGCGGCGGTGCGGCCAACTGCATCGGAGTCGGCGGCTCCGAAGTCGGTGGCGCCATCGTCATAAGTAGAGACGGCGCATTGACCACCGGGGCTGCCATAGAGAACATGCCGAAGGTGTCATGGCCGACGATGGAGATCCCTGTAGTGACATAGGAACTACCTTGGAATGCATACGTCAATTAGGGTTAGGAGGTGTGACATCGATGAAGATCTTATCCGGTGTTGAAGACCCCCCGGAGAGAGGCGAGGCCGAGCTCAACTGCATAGGCACCACTCCACCCGAGGTAGTAGGAACCGAAGAGCCGTTGGATGATGAAGTAGGTTTGGGCCTATTACTTGGATCGTTGTGCCTCGCTGTATCCTCCCTGTCATGTCCTTTGTCGCCCCTGGATCATCTCCGTGCTCCCACACACGAGGCACAAAATCAGCATCAACACGGAAATCTAGTTTCTCCAGGTTGTACCGTAGCTCATACCCCTTCCTTTGAACAACCACATCAGAAGAAAGAAAACCCACTGTGCTCCTCTTGAAAGCATCGAGGTTTAGCACCGCTACCTGAATACGAACAATTCCTCTTCGATGCAAACAGAGAAGGTCAACATCCAGAGTCGTGCCAATCACCGAGCCAACCGCCCAAAGACCCAAGAAGTGACGGAGAGCATGAGGCACCCCATGCACATGCACCCAGTTAGGAAGCAGCTCAAATCGATGTGGTATCTCCTCCGACCTCCAGGGCTTGAACTCAATAGTAACATTGTGAGACTTGATGAAAACTTCAAACCCAGTCACCCTCTGAAGAACTTCCTCGTTTGGGAAGGACATGAGAAAAGCATCCTGGCCATGCGGTATAGCCTCCCAAGTCCATTGCTGCTGACACTGAGCTATCTTAGCAACCTCTGCCTCCATAATATTGGGACTGATAGAGCCGCCAGAAATTGATACCAATGCTGTTAGCGAATCCTTTGGTGAGAGATCCGCCCTTAGATATTGTCGGGCATCTGAAAGAAAGCCATATTTTCAGTTCCATATCCGCAAAGCATCGCCACCGGCTTCGGCATTTTGAGAGTAAGACACCGGCGCATGGTCATTGGGTGATTATACTTGTTGCAAATGAAACAGTATTGTTGTGTCTCACAGTCGTCAGAATAGTTTGTAATATTGTAATATTGTCAAATGAAGATCCCAATTACTCCATGTATAGAAGTTTTTGATGTTTGCTACAGAAAAAGAAAGCAGCACAATGAGTAAAATGAACATCAGTCCATGAAAGTGCAGAGCTTAAGCTCTATTCAGCAGATGAAAATAGTAGTACGAGCTCTGGGCCGGCTAAAGTAAACATTCGACCTCTCTTGACGAACTCAGGGGTGGGCTCGACGGTCTCGACGGGGTGGGCAGGAGCGCGAGCCTCCGGCGCGCGGTGGCGTCGCGCACCTCCTCGAGGATCTCGGGCACATTGACTAGCTGGCCCGTGGTGGAGGCGAGAGCGGCGCTGCCAAAGGTGATGGCTTTGGCGTCGACGACGGCCACAACCAGGCCGCTCAAGTTGGGGCATCTAGACATGATCTGGCTCACCGCCTGCGCAAACGACTCCTTGGCCACCGTCTCCTGCCGCGCCGTCATAGCCTCGCCCAACGCCACGGGGGTCGGGGCGGCGGTGCCGAGGGGAGGCGGGAAGGCCGCGTAGCCGGCCGCCAAGCCGAGGGCTGGCCACGTTCCTTCCATCAACGCTACGAGGGAGGGGGTGGGCGTGAGCAAGAGACACGGTGGGAGGAAGAAGAAGAAGAAGAATTTTTGGATTGAAAGAGGGGAGATTCGGGAGGCAGGCAAGGGAGGCAGGGGAGCTGCGCGAGGAAAAAGGGAGTAGCGGAGGAGGCAGCTGCGGCGGCGGCGACGGACGCGCAGGAGAGCAGGGGAGCAGCGCGGTGCAGGGGAGCTCCGGCATCCATGCGCCTGTGTCAGAGCGGCGGAGCATCGACTGAAGAAGACAAGGAGTGCGGGTTGTGTCGGGAGTTTGGGGACGAGTTTTCTGTAAAATCGCCTTGGAGACAACTTTTCCTGGACGGAGGGAGTAGTAGACTTATTATCTTCCTTGTAGAATAATTGCTTTTGTAAGCTAAAGAAGTTAGACTGAAATGTAGTAAGCTTATTTGTTGCTCCCAAATGCTTTGACGATTATAGCTGAAATGTAGTCTACACAAATACTTTAACCATCCAGCCCAAATGCGTTGCAAGACCTATGTATGTCTACAAACTGATTATAATTTTTTTGTAGGTTTTGGTCACCCTTCAGTTCAGCTTCTTGCGCATATCCAATGCAAATAGCATATCCAGTAACCTGACCCTTACAAAAAAGTTTAGTTTGTTCATAACTCATTTATTTAATCAGCAAATATTATGGTAATAAATTGCTTTGGTACATGAAAGAACAAAGGAGATTAAACACTAGGTTGTGTGGATGTGGACCAACAAAGATGAATTCATTCCTGTAGTTGATGTGAAGTTCATCAAGTGGTAGCCTAATGTGATTTATTCTCCATATACATGGCAGCTGACTCTTCTATTTCATAGCATAGATATTCTGCTGTACACTGCAGTACATTACTTCTGTCAAATTGAAAAACAAACAGGTTTTAATAAGAAATAATTCCAGTGACACTAGTAGAAAACAGGGCTTTGGTCCAGGCCGGGTCAGCCCATTAGTCCCGGTTCAGTCCAGAATCAGGACCAATGTGGGCATTGGTCCCGGTTCGTGAGCCCAGGGGGCCGGCCGGGCCACGTGGGCCATTGGTCCCGGTTCATCTGGACCTTTTGGTCCCGGTTGGTGGGATGAACCGGGACCAATGGGCCTCGCTCCTGGCCGACCACCATTGGTCCCGGTTGGTGGCTTGAACCGGGACCAAAGGCTCCCCTTTAGTCCCGGATCATGTCACCAACCAGGACCAATGAGGTGCCTATATATACCGCACGCTCGCGAGCAGAGCACCCCAGTGCTCTGTTTTTCTCTGGACGAGGGGGAGAGGGCTTGGTGGTGCTCTAGCTCACCTCCTATGCACACAAGGTGTTCGATGGAATGCCCGAGCCACACTACTTAAGCTTTCTCCTCTCTAAGCTCGACCTCCAAGCTCCATTTTCCATAATATTTGTCTAGGTTTAGCGGTCCGTCACGCCCCGTCCCCTTCTTCACCGCCGTCGATCACCCGCGCCGAGCTCATCGCCGGCACCACCGTGGTGAGCCTCTTGTTTTATCTTCTTTCTGAAAGGAAAAATATTCTTACTTGTATGTTTACATAGATACTTGTATTATTTTCTTACTTTTATTATTGCATCTTATATAGTACGATGGTTTTGGTATCCGCCCCCGTCGACTCTCGTCCTGTCTATGATTCAGATGTGGTATATATATTATCTTTATAACTATTGGTTCATTTATTGTTTATGAAAATTATGCCGACCAACGTGACATAGTTTTTATTTATGTAGGATGTATGTGAATCAGAAATGCCAACCGACCCTATTGTCGAGAGGTTAAATTTTGTTGAAGAAGAAAACAATTTGTTGAAGGAAAAAATAAAAAAAATTGAGGAGGAGAAGATGATATTGGAGTTGCATGTTGCGGATGTCATTGATGATCACAAGATCAAGATGGATGCAATGCCCTTGAAGATTAGAAAGATTAGAAAATATATTCATACCGAGGCTTGGTATCATTATGCCGTTGGATCAATTGTTACCATGGTTGCGATTATGATCACATTTGTTTTCGCATTGAAATGTTTTACATAGTTTCAATGTATGGTTTAATTAATGAGATGCTCTGGAGAGCTATATGTTGTTAGATGAGAACTATGTATGCACTTTGGTTTTAATGTGATGATGAACTTCTATTAATTTGGACACTTAATTATATATAATGCACGCAGATGAACCGGCAATGGATGTACGGTGCCAGACACACCCGCGAGTACATTAAGGGCGTGCATGAGTTTCTCGATGCGGCTGAGGAAAACAAGCAGAATGGTTTTATGTGTTGTCCATGCACTGAATGTGGGAATACGAGGTCTTACTCTAATCGGAAAATCCTTCACTCCCACCTGCTTTACAAGGGTTTCATGAGGATGCTGCAACGAGGGGAGCTGGTGAAGATCAAGAGGAACCAGACGATGTGCCCAATGATGCTGCAACGGGTGAAGCTGCTGAAGATCAAGAGGAACCAGACGATGTGCCCGATGATGATGATCTCCGCCGGGTCATTCTCGATGCAAGGACGCAATGCGAAAGTCAAAAGGAGAAGCTGAAGTTCGATCGCATGTTAGAGGATCACAAAAAAGGGTTATACCCCAATTGCGAAGATGGCAACACAAAGCTCGGTACCGTACTGGAATTGCTGTAGTGGAAGGCAGAGAATGCTGTGGCTGACAAAGGATTTGAGAAGCTACTGAAAATATTGAAGAAGAAGCTTCCAAAGGATAACGAATTGCCCGACAGTACATACGTAGCAAAGAAGGTCGTATCCTCTCTAGGATTGGAGGTGGAGAAGATACATGCATGCCCTAATGACTGCATCCTCTACCGCGGTGCATACAAGGATCTGAACGCATGCCTGGTATGCGGCGCATTGTGGTATAAGATCAGACGAGATGACCCTGGTGATGTTGACGGCGAGCCCCCAGGAAGAGGGTTCCTGCGAAGGTGATGTGGTATGCTCCTATAATACCACGGTTGAAACGTCTGTTCAGAAATGAAGAGCATGCCAAGTTGATGCGATGGCACAGTGAGAACCGAAAGAAAGATGGGAAGTTGAGAGCACCCGCTGACGGGCCACGGTGTAGAAAAATCGAGAGAAAGTACTGGGATGAGTTTGCAAAAGACCCAAGGAATGTATGGTTTGCTTTAAGCGTGGATGGCATTAAACATTTCGGGGAGCAGAGCAGCAATCACAGCACCTGGCCCATGACTCTATGTATGTATAACCTTCCTCCTTGGATGTGCATGAAGCAGAAGTTCATTATGATGCCAGTTCTCATCCAAGGCCCTAAGCAACCCGGCAACGAAATTGATGTGTACCTAAGGCCATTAATTGAAGAACTTTTACAGCTGTGGAATGGAAACGGTGTACGTACGTGGGATGAGCACAGACAGGAGGAATTTAACCTTAAGGCGTTGCTGTTCGTGACCATCAACGATTGGCCCGCTCTCAGTAACCTTTCAGGATACACAAACAAAGGATACCACGCATGCACGCACTGTTTAGATGACACTGAAAGTATATACCTGGACAAATGCAGGAAGAATGTGTACCTGGGCCATCGTCGATTTCTTCCGACCAACCATCAATGTCGAAAGAAAGGCAAGCATTTCAAAGGCGAGGCAGATCACCGGAAGAAGCCCGCCATGCGCACCGGTGATCACGTGCTTGCTATGGTCAATGATTTACACTATGTAATCTTTGGAAAGGGTCCCGGTGGACTAGCTGTTCCGAATGACGCTGAGGGACACGCACCCATGTGGAAGAAGAAATCTATATTTTGGGACCTACCCTACTGGAAAGTCCTAGAGGTCCGCTCCTCAATCGACATGATGCACATGACGAAGAACCTTTGCATGAACCTGCTAGGCTTCTTGGGCGTGTATGGGAAGACAAAAGATACACCTGAGGCACGGGAGGACCTGCAACGTTTGCACGAAAAAGACGGCATGCCTCCGAAGCAGTATAAAGGTCCTGCCAGCTGCGCTCTTACGAAAGAAGAGAAAGAAATCTTCTTTGAATGCCTGCTCAGTATGAAGGTCACGACTGGCTTCTCGTCGAATATAAAGGGAATAATAAATATGAGAGAGAAAAAGTTTCAGAACCTGAAGTCTCATGACTGCCACGTGATTATGACGCAACTGCTTCCGGTTGCATTGAGGGGGCTTCTACCAGAAAACGTCCGATTAGCCATTGTGAAGCTATGTGCATTCCTCAATGCAATCTCTCAGAAGGTGATTGATCCAGAAATCGTACCAAGGCTAAGGAGTGATGTGGCGCAATGTCTTGTCAGTTTCGAGCTGGTGTTCCCACCATCCTTCTTCAATATCATGACGCACGTCCTAGTTCATTTAGTCGACGAGATTGTCATCCTGGGGCCCGTATTTCTACACAATATGTTCCCCTTTGAGAGGTTCATGGGAGTCCTAAAGAAATATGTCCGTAACCGTGCTAGGCCAGAAGGAAGCATCTCCATGGGCCATCAAACAGAGGATGTTATCGGGTTTTGTGTTGACTTCATTCCTGGCCTTAAGAAGATAGGTCTCCCTAAATCGCGGTATGAGGGGAGACTGACTGGAAAAGGCACTCTTGGAAGAGACTCAATAATATGCAAGGACGGATATTCTTCGTCTCAAGCAAACTACACGGTTCTACAGAACTCTTCCTTGGTGACCCCATATATCGATGAACACAAGAGCAGTCTGCGCCCCAAACACCCGGAGCAGTGCGACGACTGGATTGCATGTGAACACATCAGGACTTTCAGCAGTTGGTTGGAAACACGTCTCAGAGGTGACAACACTGTTTGTGATGAGTTGTACTTGTTGTCCAGGGGACCATCTTTGACTATATTGACTTACAAAGGATACGAGATAAATGGGAATACATTTTACACGATCGCCCAAGATCAAAAGAGCACCAACCAAAACAGTGGTGTCCGCTTTGATGCAGCAACCGAGAGCGGAAAGGACACATATTATGGTTACATAGTGGACATGTGGGAACTTGACTACGGACCTGATTTTAAGGTCCCTTTGTTTAAGTGCAAATGGGTCAATCTGTTAGGCGGCGGGGTACAGGTAGACCCACAGTACGGAATGATAACAGTGGATCTGAAAAATCTTGGGTACACTGACGAACCGTTCGTCCTAGCCAATGATGTGGCACAGGTTATCTATGTGAAGGACATGTCTACCAAACCGAGAAAAAGAAAAGATAAGGAAGCGAATACATCATACGATGAGCCAAAGCGCCACATAGTTCTTTCAGGAAAAAGGGACATCCTGGGAGTGGACGGCAAGACAGACATGTCAGAAGATTATGAAAAGTTTCATGAAATTCCTCCCTTCA
>NC_057800.1:3178949-3179848 GCF_018294505.1 Triticum aestivum
GAAAAACAATAAAAAAATAAAGCAAAAAACAAAAGAAAATAAATAATGCAGAAAACAAAACAAAAAAACTGGAAAAAATAGCAACAATAAGTATTTCTTTGTAAGTAGAAACAAAATAAAATAAATAAAGCAACAAAAAAAGTGTTTTCAAATTTCAAAACTAATGGCAATAACAAAACATTTATAATTTTTTTGAAACTAAAAGCATAAAGAATTAAAAAATAAAGCAAAAAATAAAAGAAAATAAATAAAGCAACAAAAAACAAAAAAATGCCACCTACTGGGCGCCCACGGCCTGAATACGACTAGAAACCCATCCAAGGGCCAGGATTCAGGCCCGCAGGAGGCCCAGTAGGCCCACAGGCATAGTAGTGACAATTAGACCCGTAAGCCTGCAATGGAGAGGAGCTCGAGAGGGGTGCGGCAGTGGGGCTTATAAACCACTGCGCACCCCTCTCAACTAGCGAGGTGGGACTAAACTTTCAACGCAGCAATCGCACAAGGCCTTTGGTCAATGCCCCCCTTTAGTCCCGGTTGGTGCCACCAACCGAGACCAAAGGCCGGCGCTTCCCGCCCTTTGGGCTGCTGAAAAGAGGCGTTTGGTCTCGGTTGGTGGCACCAACCGGGACTAAAGGGGGGCATTGGTCACGGTTTGTGCCACGAACCGTGGCCAATGCTCCATCTATATAAGCCACACTTGTGAAAATTTTGGTTCAGTTTCTTCGATCCCGCCCCGACGACGCCGCCAGGCTGCCCGTCCTCGCCGTCGCTGCCCCGAGGTCGCCGTCGCCGTCACCGCCCGCTCCTCGTCGCCGCCGCTGCCCGCTCCTCGAGCCCGCGCCGCCCTCGAGCCCTTGCCGCCCTCAGGCCCGCACCGCCCCGGAGCCCGCGCCGTCCCT
>NC_057800.1:3179919-3181636 GCF_018294505.1 Triticum aestivum
CCTCGAGCTCGCTGTCGTCCCCAAGCCCGCGCCGCCCCCGATCTCGCCGTCGTCCCCGAGCTCTCCTCCTAGAGCCCGTGCCTCCCTCGCCGACGCCCTCGCCGCCGCCCTCGCCGATTCCCTCGCAGCCCCCGCCGTCGCCCTCGCCAGTCAACCTCACTGCTGTGAGCCGCCGCCACCTGTTTATCATTTTTTTAATTTTTTGTACGTATATATAATGTATATATGTATGTGGCTATATGTATGTATAGATGTTCATATATGTGTATTATTTTTTTTGTTCAGAGCATTTTTTGTTCATATATGTATTTTTTTTGTTTATGTGTATTATTTTTTTGTTCATAGCATTTTTTTGTTCATATTTTTTTCATAGCATTATTTCCATGTATACATGTAGGTGGATATGTATGTATAGATGGATAGCATTTTTTTCCATGTATTCATGTCATTGTCGATATACCCCCTCCCCGTTAACTTCGACAGGAGGGGGGTCGATATAAACCTCCCCGATAACTTCGACATGAGGGGGGGTCGATATACCCCCTCCCTGATAACTTCGACATGAGGGGGGTCGAGAACTAGTTTAGGGGGTCGAGGGTTGAGAACTAGTTTAGGGGGTCGAGGGTTGATAACTAGTTTAGGGGGTCGAGGGAAGAAGGGGAAGAAGAGGGAGAAGAAGAGGGAGAAGAAGAGGAGAGGAAGAAGAGGAAGTCTTCTCCTCTATTCTTTCTTCTCTTCTTTTTTCTTCTTCTTCCTATATGTATTAGTTATTTTTATTTAGGTTGTTAATTAGTAGATATTAATTTTGTTCATATATGTATGGATGCATGTGATATGTATGTATGTATGTATGCATGCATTGGGTATGTCGTTGTCGATATACCCACTACCCGATAACTTCGACATGAGGGGGTCGAGAGGGGGTCTAGGGTCGTCGAGGGTTCGAGGGGTCGAGGGGTCCAGGGTCGTCGAGGGTTCGAGGGGTCGAGGATCGCCGAGGGGTCGAGAGAGGTTTCCTAGTGTCAAAGTATTGAAGAAATCCATGGCTTCATCATTAGCCGCAAGTAACCAGGGCATGACGAAGTCCTCCAAAGTTATTTTGGAATGGTGTCCCGGATAGGATAATTTGCCTTTTTGTATGAATTTCAGCAAAGGCCTTCCAAATAACGATATTTTGAAGGTTCTTGCTGAACTTTGTACCAAATAGAGAATTATCTTATCTGGGACTCCGTTCCAAAATAACTTTGGAGAGCTTCGTACCATCATGCACCTGTTACTTTCGCCTAATGATGAAGACATGGTTTTGTTGAATTCTTTGACACTAGGCAACCTCCCGACCCCTCGAACATGAGAGGAAGAAGAGGATAAAAAAAGAAGAGGAAGAAGAAAAAAAGAGGAGAAGAAAGAATAGAGTTCTTCTCCTCTCTTTTTTCTTCTTCTTCCTCTTTATTTTATCGGGAACGAGGGTCGTCGAGGGTCGCCGAGCGGTAGAGGAGAAACCCTAAATAGAAAGTATCGTCGGTGTGAGATACATGTACCGTCGGTGTCGGACACTACATCCACGTCCCACAAGTGGCGCGGGCTTCGACGCCCACGTCACTTGTGGGACATGGATATAGTGTCCGACACCGACGGCCACATGTATCTCACACCCACGATACTTGCTATTTAGGGTTTCCTCTATCGTTCGGCGACCCTGACCCTCGACGACCCTCGT
>NC_057800.1:3183139-3212519 GCF_018294505.1 Triticum aestivum
TTTTTGCCACTAATATATCCATCTGTTATGTTTGAATAATAATTGCCATGTTGTCAATATTTGTAGAAACTATGGACACCGCCCGAGATGAAGTACAAGAAGAGTTGTTGGGGGACATAATCGCACAAGGAAGTGATGACATCTGCTCGTTGTTTCTCAACGAGACCGATGGTCTGGAAGCAGCTGATTATGATGGCTCCGGTGACCTAATGCCGGTGCAAGAAGGAGACCGTGAGGACGGCTCCGGTGACCCAATGCCGGTGCAAGGAGACCGTGATGACGTCTCCGGTGACAGAACCGAGTCCGACCAGGTATATATATTAGTTAAGCTTCTGCTGACTAGCTAATTGATGCATTCATTGTTTTGGTATGTACACATATTAATTAAGTCTTTGTTCTTTTTTCTAGCCCTCCGGATCGAGCACAACTTCGGTAAAGAGACGAGGCCCAAAGAAAAAGTTGAGCTCGAATGAAAAGTTTGAGATCATAGCAATCACACCCGACGGCCAACCGATTAAACCCCTCCGGACAAAGAGCACATTTGTTGCTCAGTGCGGGGTTTTGGTTAGGGACAAGATCCCGATCAGCATCCAGCAATGGTTTAAGCCGGCTACAGAAGACCCTGAGGTGTCTTATGTCAATGATATGCAGAAAAATGATCTTTGGACTGAGATGAAGTCAAATTTCACCCTACCGCCAGAGGATAATCCAGAGAAGCCAGTTAAAGAGCAATTAATCAAGTCTTTTGCTCCTAAGAGGATGGCAGAACTATTCAGGAGGTGGAAGAAAGAGCTGAATAAGTTTGTCGAAAATAATGAGACACCAGAATTCAAGGGCAGATATGAGAAGATCAGAGATCACTGGCCCGCATTTGTGGCCCACAAGACATCGGAAAAGAGTAAGAAGATGTCGGTGACAAACAAGCAAAATGCTGCGAAGAAGAAGCATCACCATCGCACAGGGTCAGGTGGCTACCTCGTAGCCCAGCCTAAGTGGGCCAAGACTGAGAATGATCTGGTTGATAAAGGGATCGAACCAGAGACAATTAACCGGCCAGACCGTTGCCGGACTTGGTTCTTCGGGACTGGCGGAACCTTGAAACTTGTAACAGGGAAGTGCATTTGGACGAACGATCGAATGGACATACTAGTCAGGAAGCTTCATCACTATATCAAAGCAGCGCAGCAAGGGACGTTCTTTCCATACAGAGAGAACGACGAGCTCACAATGGCCCTCGGGAATCCTGAGCACCAGGACGGACACGAGGCACGCCAGGCTCCATTCCGTGGAAGGTTGGGTTTCCGGACGCTGGCGGTTACAAATCCCATGAGAGGAGGAAAAAAGTGCAGGAGACCCAAATGCAGGCGCTGCAAGCAAGGGTACAAGCGATAGATGAACGAGAAGCAAATCGCAGCAAATGTACTGCCGAAGCTTCCCCAGAAGCTACCCCACCATCTCAGCGGAGAAGCAGCGTGGCTTCCACCGAGCTGCTTCAGCCGGAGCATGCCTTGACGGCTCCTGCCAGCTATCCCGTGGATGCTATCACGGAGTCTCAAAATTGCCACCTTGTGACGCAATGGATGAATTTGAAGGTCAAGGCGGCTGTTGGCTCTATTTATCCTACTGAACCCGGCGCAACTTTTCACTGCCGGCCGATTCCAGAAGGATATGCTAGGGTGATGGTGGATGAAATAACGGAGGGATTTGAGGACCTCCAGCTTGACCACCCTACCGGTGAAGGGGAGACTAGGCTGGGGTCTGCACTGAAGACTCCATGCCTATGGCAGAAGGAGATCATCAACCTTCCGAACTGGACGCCTCTACCTCCTCCTCCGGCAAGTCAGGGCACTCCGCCTCCTCCACCGCCTCCTCCTCCAGCGAGTCAGGGCACTCCGCCTCCTCCACCGCCTCCTCCTCTGTTGAGTGACGATCAGGGCACTCGACTGGCTCCTTCTCCAGCGCGTGGCGGCACTCCGCCTCCTTCTCCGCCTGCGCCGACGCGACCGAGCAGCCAGCCTCCTCCTTCTCCGCCTCGTCCGCAAGGGCGGAAGAGACCTGCCGCCGCTCCGGCTGCTCCAGCGCGTCGTAGTCCTTCTCCTCCGCCTCGTAAGCAAGTAAAGTAGACAACCGCTCCGTCTGCTCGGCCGGCGTCTAGCAGTACAGCCAGAGGCGGGATGGGAGGACATACAGATTTGGTCCTTCTCTGAAGACTCCAGAGAAGTTACCATACGAGAGGACCCCGGAGGAGAACGCCGAGATCGCACGAACCGAAGTGGATGACTGGTTTCAAAGGTTGAAAGCAAAGAGACATCCACTTCCGGAGGAGAAGGTAGATCCGGTGAAAGCAAAGCGCACTCTGGCTGCCCTGACAAAACCAAAGAAGTCTCTGCCGAAAGGAAACTATGGGCGCATTATTGGAAAGGAATTTGCCGAAGCGGAGCGGTCGGGAAGTACTGTCAGTGATCAAATGCTGAAAGAACGACGAGCTGGGAAAAAAATTGCCCCGCTCAAGGTGCCTAGCCACAACGTTGCTAATGATCCGAGGATGGTGCCCGGTTATAGCAATCTTGCAGATTACCTGCCCGATGATGTACATTATGAACCCATGGAGGTGCAGATACAAAGATACGAGCACGTGAAGCCTCTCATCAAAGATGAAAGATCTCTATCAACGATGACGCGAAGATTGCATGATTGGTACTTGAAAATCTGCAGAGACTCTGGGGGAGGAGTACTTTGTATGTGAAAGTAAAAAAGGAGCATGACCTCGTTGGAATTGAACTGTTGCCTGTTCCATTTGAGGAGTTCTATCAGTTTTTCAATCAATTGGCCCTCGATAAAACAACGGTCGCCTGCTACTGTCTGTAAGTAGTACTACTTCTGTCATTAAGTCTCTCTATATAGCTCAGCTCTTTCATTGCATGTATTTATAATCATCCTCACTATATTATGCAGATTGAAGATCGCCGAATTGAAGAAAAGACAAGTCGGTGATATTAGGTTCATTAACACATATCTCATAGATGCAATTTAGGTTAAATTTCATGCCGCAGCTACCGAGGCCAACTTGCTACGATCGTTGGTAATAAATGAAAACAAAGATATAATACTCTTTCCTTACAACTTCAAGTGAGTGTTACTGTCTTGTGCGTATTCGGTTTCCCTTATATATTAGTCAAGGTTATAGTAATGTAATTGATGAGTTATGCATGCGTGTGCAGTTTCCACTATATTCACCTAGAGATTAAGCTTGAGCAGGGACTAGTAACCGTCTTAGACTCAAGAAGAAAAGATCCCCAGGACTATGCAGACACGACTCAAATACTCGAGAAGTAAGTTAAATTGATCATTATCCACCATATCAGCAACTTTGTTCATTTCCTAATATATCAAGTAATTGTTTTCTTTGTCCGGCAGGGTTTGGAGAAAATTCACCAGAAAAGCTCCGGGACTGCCGAAGGAGCTGCAATTTAGACACCCGAAAGTAAGTACTGTAGTAGCATGTTCCGCGCATCTACTAGTCATTCAAGCGCTAGTTTCATCAATACCATTTGACATTCTTGCTTATCAGTTTGATTGACCTCTATTTCTTGTAAAGTGGTTGTGGCAGGAATAAGGGAATGATTTCTGTGGATACTATGTTTGCGAGTCCATCCGCCACACGACCTGTGAGCGGGGCTACACTGACAAACAATATGAAGTATGTAAATAACAACATTCACAATTTTATTTTATTACCATCATTTGTGTTGAGTTTCATTCATTCATATATATATGTATTCACCCCCTTCTTTAAATTATATGTATTGACACTTCTCTCTATTAATTATAGCTAGCTAACACAATATATGAAACACCTAAATTAACCCCCCAAAACCCCCAAACCCCCCCTTTCAAAAAAAAACAAAAACCCCAACCACAGAAATGCTGACGCGTGGATGCCTATTGGTCCCGGTTGGTGCCACCAACCGGGACCAAAGGGTCTCCTACCTGGGCTCCGCGCACAGGCCACGTGGAGGCCCATCTGTCCCGGTTCTGGATTGAACCGGGACTAAAGGGACAGGGCATTAGTACCGACCCTTTAGTTCCGGTTCCAGAACTGGGACAAAAGGCCCTTACGAACCGGGACAACAGGCCCTTTTTCTACCAGTGTGACTCCGGTATCAAGTGAAGATCTTGGTTCGATAGTTGGATGTGGCTTCGGAGCTCTGATATGAAGAGCAGTACAATCACTATTGGAAAGGGTACAATGGACTATATATTTCTTCAAGCTGTAGTACGACAGCTGCTTCTCATTGGAACTAGATGACCCTGTGCACCAAATGGCGCAGAGACCCAATTGAAACCATGCTCGTGTTGAGAAATATTTGCCTTTTTTAGTAACTTTATGTTTGATCAAGGATAGAGACCATGTCAAACCCAAAGTGTTTTGAATGTGTATTTGGACAATGTGCCATTTGGCTCTATGTTACCCAAGTAAGGTGCAAGGTCCAAATTCAAGCATCAAGGGTAATGATTCTAAACCTTTTGTAACAGAAACCTATGCATTTGTTAGTCGAGCACCTAAATAGAGGAATTGTTATGGCAGTGGCCTGACATGGGTCTGCTGGTGTCAAATCTTTGCCTTAGAAAGCTGCACAAAATACATCATGTGCATGCCCAAAAATGTGCTGAGTTGACGATCTCCGAACCCCATGGTCAGACCGTTGCTATGGTGCAACAGAGTTGAGAAGCGTTCTTCAGAAACACACCCATCTAGCGGTAAACCTAGGTTGATAAGCAAGCAGATCGCAGAAGATTCTGTGAGGAAAAGAGAAACCACAATCGTTATATGATGACACATTATTTAGCACGGTTGTATCAAACATGGAACCCAAGAAGCGCTAGTCATACCGTATGTACATATCTAGTCCAACCGATGGAAGAATTACTGCTTTGCTTTCTTTGGAGCGCCAGCCCCCTTGGCAGCAACGTTTGTCCTGAGTTTCGTTCTTGGTGAAAGAGGAGGTATTTTAGTAATTTTGTTCATACCGGAAACGACCCACAGCTATAGAATGTAATTTCCATGGTAGCTTCAGTTCAGTTCTGTACATACATGAGATTTTCTTCTTATAGTTTACATGAGAATAAAATAATCCATGACAAAAAACCTGAGAACAATAGGGTTTTAGCTCACTGAAATTGTAGATTACACATGCATGTATTATCTCTTATGCACCAACAAAATAGCATATTAATATATATCAGCATGTACAAATTGATTATTCAGGTGTTGAGTAGGAAGCATACACGCAATAAGGATTGATAACTTGATCAAGGAGGAAACTTCATTTCCTTAATAGCATTTGGCAGATCAAGCTATAGAATAACACTAGTAGAAAAAGGGGCTTTTGTTCGGGCCTGGCCAGCCCATTAGTCCCGGTTCTACCACGAACCGGGACCAATGGAGGCATTTGTCCCAGTTCATGAGCCAAGGGGGCTGGCCGGGGCCTCGTGGGCATTGGTTCTGGTTCGTTTGGGCCCATTTGTCCTGGCTCTTGGCACGAACCGGGACCAATGAGCCTCTCTCCTGGCCCACAACCATTGGTCCCGGTTCGTGGCAGGAACAGGGAACGAAGGATGGCCTTTAGTCCTGGTTCTAGCCACGAACCGGGACAAATGAGTTGCCTATATATACCCCATCGCTGGTGAGCAAAGAACTCCACAGTGCTCTGTTTTTTGCTGGCTGACGAGGAAGGGCATTTGGGTGCTCTAGCTCACCTCTTATGCATGTGAGCTGTTCGACGAAATACCCGAGCCACACTAGTTAAGCTTTCTCCTCTCTAAGCTCGACCTCCGAGCTCCATTTTTTCCGAGATTTGTCTAGGTTTAGCGGTCTGTCACGCCCCGTCCTCATCTTCACCTCTCGTCGCCGGCACCACCGTGGTGAGCCTCTTGTTCTTATCTTCTTTTTGAAAGAAAAAAATTCTTACTTTAGATAGATACTTGTCTAATTTTCTTACTTTTGACACACATAATTATATATAATGCATGCAGATGAACCGGCAATGGATGTACGGTGATAGACACACCTCTGAGTACATTAAGGGCGTGCATAATTTTCTCGAAGTGGCTGAGGCAAACAAGCAGAATGGTTTTATGTGTTGTCCATGCCCTAATTGTGGGAATACGAGGTCTTACTCGGACAAGAAAATCCTTCACACCCACCTGCTTTATAAGGGTTTCATGCCACACTATAATGTTTGGACGAAGCACGGAGAAATAGGGGTTATGATGGAAGACAGCGAAGAAGAAGAGGACGATGACAACTATGTGCCCCCTGAATACGGTGATGCTGCAACAGGGGAAGCTAAAGATCAAGAGGAAGCTGAAGATCCAGAGGAACCAGACGATGTGCCCGATGATGATCTCCGCCGAATCATTGTTGATGCAAGTGAAAAGTGCGAAAGTGAAAAGAAGAAGATGAAGTTCGATCGCATGTTAGAGGATCACAAAAAAGGGTTGTACCCCAATTGCGAAGATGGCAACACAAAGCTCGGTACCATACTAGAATTGCTGCAGTGGAAGGCAGAGAATGATGTGCCTCACAAAGGATTTGAGAAGCTACTGAAAATATTGAAGAAGAAGCTTCCAAAGGATAATGAATTGCCCTACAGTACGTACGCAACAAAGAAGGTCGTATGCCCTCTAGGATTGGAGGTGGAGAAGATACATGCATGCCCTAATGACTGCTTTTTCTACCGCGGTGCGTACAAAGATTTGAACGCATGCCCAGTATGTGGTGCATTGCTGTATAAGATCAGACGAGATGACCCTGGTGATGTTGAGGGCGAGCCCCGCAGGAAGAGGGTTCCTGTGAAAGTGATGTGGTATGCTCCTATAATACAACGGTTGAAACGATTGTTCAGAAAGACAGAGCATGCCAAGTTGATGCGATGGCACAGTGAGGACCGTAAGAAAGACGGGAAGTTGAGAGCACCCGCTGACGGGTCGAAGTGGAGAAAAATCGAGAGAAAGTTCTGGGCTGAGTTTGCAAGTGACCCAAGGAACGTATGGTTTTCTTTTAGTGCGGATGGCATTAATCCTTTCAGGGAGCAGAGCAGCAATCACAACACCTGGCCCGTGACTCTATGTATGTATAACCTTCCTCCTTGGATGTGCATGAAGCGGAAGTTCATTATGATGCCAATTCTCATCCAAGGCCCTAAGCAACCTGGCAATGACATTGATGTGTACCTAAGGCCATTAGTTGAAGAACTCATACAACTGGGGAATGGAACAGGTGTACGTGCATGGGATGAGCACATGGGGGAAGGATTTGACCTAAAGGCGTTGCTGTTCGTGACCATCAATGATTGGCCCGCTCTCAGTAACCTTTCAGGATAGACAAACAAGGGATACCACGCATGCACACACTGTTTAGCTGACATCGAAAGTATATACCTGGACAGATGCAGGAAGAATGTGTACCTGGGCCATCATCGATTTCTCCCGACCAACCATCAATGTCGAAAGAAAGGCAAGCATTTCAAAGGCGAATAATAAAGGGAATATAAATATTCCAGAGAAAAACTTCCAGAACGTAAAGTCTCAGGACTGCCACGTGATTATGACGCAACTGCTTCCGGTTGCATTGAGGGGGCTTCTACCAGAAAACGTCCGATTAGCCATTGTGAAGCTATGTGCATTCCTCAATGCAATATCTCAGAAGGTGATCGATCCAGAAATCATACCAAGGCTAAGGAGTGATGTGGCGCAATGTCTTGTCAATTTCGAGCTGGTGTTCCCACCATCCTTCTTCAATATCATGACGCACGTCCTAGTTCATCTAGTCGACGAGATTGTCATTCTGGGCCCCGTATTTCTACACAATATGTTCCCCTTTGAGAGGTTCATGGGAGTCCTAAAGAAATATGTCCGTAACCGTGCTAGGCCAGAAGGAAGCATCTCCATGGGCCATCAAATGGAGGATGTCATTGGGTTTTGTGTTGACTTCATTCCTGGCCTTAAAAAGATAGGTCTCCCTAAATCGCGGTATGATGCGAGAGTGACTGGAAAAGGCACGCTAGGAGCAGACTCAATAATATGCAGGGACGGGTATTCTTGGTCTCAAGCATACTACACAGTTCTACAGAACTCTACCTTGATGACCCCGTATGTCGATGAACACAAGAACAGTCTGCGCTCCAAACACCCGGAGCAGTGTGACGACTAGATTACATGTGAACACATCAGGACTTTCAGCACTTGGTTGGAAACACGTCTCAGAGGTGACACCACTGTTTGTGATGAGTTGTACTTGTTGTCCAGGGGACCATCTTCGACTGTATTGACTTACAAAGGATACGAGATAAATGGGAATACATTTTACACGATCGCCCAAGATCAAAAGAGCACCAACCAAAATAGCGGTGCCCACTTTGATGCAGTAACCGAGAGGGGAAAGGTCACATATTATGGTTACATAATGGACATATGGGAAATTGACTACGGACATGATTTTAAGGTCCCTTTGTTTAAGTGCAAATGGCTCAATCTGTCAGGAGGTGGGGTACAGGTAGACCCACAGTACGGAATGACAATAGTGGATCTGAACAATCTTGGGTACACTAACGAACCGTTCGTCCTAACCAATGATGTGGCACATGTTATCTATGTGAAGGACATGTCTACCAAACCGAGAAAAAGAAAAGATAAGGAAGCGAATACATCATACGATGAGCCAAAGCGCCACATAGTTCTTTCAGGAAAAAGGGACATTGTGGGAGTGGAGGGCAAGATAGACATGTCTGAAGATTATGAAAAGTTTCATGAAATTCCTCCCTTCAAAGTCAAGGCTGACCCAAGCATCCTGATAAACGATGAAAATTATCCATGGTTACGGCGCAATAAGCAAAGCACACAAGCGAAAAAAAAGTGAAGACTTTCTCTCCACAACTATTATGATGATACCATGCCAACTTTCAACCTTTTCATACTTCATATGAAATGCCTATTGTAACAGACGAGTTTCCGTATGAAATCCTGATACTCCGAAACAGATTGTCCATTTTGTACACGAAGTGCATCCAGTTTTTGCCGTAACCCTCTCTACTTTCTTGCACATGCTATGTGCGTGAAATGATGATACCATGCCAACTTTCAACCTTTTCAGAGTTCATTTGTAGTGCTTTTCAATTTCATGGTCTCATGAAATAATCAGTAAATGCGTGGAAAATAAAAAATATCATAAAAATAAATAAATAAGTAATTAGAAACAGAATAAAATAAACTTTAATAAAATATATAAGTAGAAACAAAATAAAATAAACTTTAATAACATAAATAAGATTTATGAAACTAAAATTATCAACGTATTTTCTGTTCAAAACATTATAAGCAACCTCTAGTATTACTGAAACTAAAATTATATAAAATTGATGCAACTAAAATTATCAAAGTTTTTTCTTTTTAAAATCATTAAAAGCAAAAAGAATTTTCATAAAGAACTTCTTTTCTTAGAAACTTTAATAGCAAAAAGAATTATCATAAAATAAAATAAATAAGTAATTAGAAACAAAATAAAATAAAATAAATAAGTATTTTGTTGTAGGTAGAAACAAAATAAAATAAATAAAGCAAAAAAGAAAAGAAATAAACTAGGAAAAAATAAAAAAATGCCACCTACTGGGCCACCATGGCCTAAATATGACTAGAAACCCACCCATGGGCCAGGATTCAGGCCCGTAGAAGGCCCAATAGGCTCACAGGCAGATACAATGTGTTTAGGCCCGAAAGCCTGCATTTGAGAGGAGCTCGAGAGGGCAGCGGGAGTGCGGCTTATAAACCACTCTCGAGCTCCCTCAGCTAGCGAGGTGGGACTAAACTTTCGTGCCGCGGTACGGGCAGCACAAGGCCTTTAGTCCCGGTTGGTGCTACCAACCGGTACTAAAGGCGTACATTGGTACCGGTTCATGCCAACAACCGGTACCAATGCGCACCCTTTAGTCCCGGTTTGTGGCTCCAACCAGGACCAAAGGCCTCTACTTCCCGCCCTTTGGGATGCTGAGATGTGACCTTTGGTCCCGGTTGGTGGCTCCAACCGGGACTAAAGGGGTGCTTTTGTCCCGGTTGCTGCCACGAACTGGTGCTACCTCTTGAGCACTACGTTGGTTTTTCCTTGAAGAGGAAAGGGTGATGCAGCAAAGTAGCATAAGTATTTCCCTCAGTTTTTGAGAACCAAGGTATCAATCCAGTAGGAGGCTACGCGCGAGTCCCTCGTACCTACACAAAACAAATAAATCCTCGCAACCAACGCGATAAGGGGTTGTCAATCCCTACAAGGTCACTTACGAGAGTGAGATCTGATAGATATGATAGGATAATATTTTTGGTATTTTTGTGATAAAGATGCAAAGTAAAATAAAAGCAAAGTAAAAAAGCAAAGGAAATAACTAAGTGTTGGAAGATTAATATGATGAAGATAGACCCGGGGGCCATAGGTTTCACTAGTGGCTTCTCTCAAGAGCATAAGCATTTTACGGTGGGTGAACAAATTATTGTTGAGCAATTGACAGAATTGAGCATAGTTATATTATAATAATATCTAGGTATGATCATGTATATAGGCATCACGTCCGAGAAAAGTAGACCGACTCCTGCCTGCATCTACTACTATTACTCCACTCATCGACTGCTATCCAGCATGCATCTAGAGTATTAAGTTCATAAAAATAGAGTAACGCCTTAAGCAATATGACATGATGTAGAGGGATAAATTCATGCAATATGATAAAAACCCCATCTTGTTATCCTCGATGGCAACAATACAATACGTGCCTTGCTGCCCCTAGTGTCACTGGGAAAGGACACCGCAAGATTGAACCCAAAGCTAAGCACTTCTCCCTTTGCAAAAAAGATCAATCTAGTAGGCCAAACCAAACTGATAATTCGAAGAGACTTGCAAAGATAACCAATCATACATAAAAGAATTCAAAGAAGATTCAAATATTGTTCATAGATAAACTTGATCATAAACCCACAATTCATCGGTCTCAACAAACACACCGCAAAAAGAATATTACATCGAATAGATCTCCACGAGAGAGGGGGAGAACATTGTATTGAGATCCAAAAAGAGAGAAGAAGCCATCTAGGTAATAACTATGGACCCGAAGGTCTGAGGTAAACTACTCACACTTCATCGGAGGGGCTATGGTGATGATGTAGAATCCCTCCGTGATCGATGCCCCCTCCGGTGGAGCTCCGGAACAGGCGCCAAGATGAGATCTCGTGGGTAGAGAAGGTTGCGGCGGTGGAATTAGGGTTTTGGCTCCGTTTGATATTCTTTTTCTGCGAAACTCTGAAATAGGCAAAAAACAGCAATTCTGGGCTGGGCCTTCGGTTAATAGGTTAGTCCCAAAAATAATATAAAAGTGAATAATAAATCCCAATGATGTCCAAAACAGTAGATAATATAGCATGGATCAATAAAAAATTATAGATACGTTGGAGACGTATCAACCCCGCGTCGGTCACTACCCCGGTCCGCGCCACCCCGCGTCGTCACCGCCCTAGTCCGCGCCATCGCCGACGCTGCCCCCAGTGAGCCCCAGTCCCCGCGCCCCTGCCCTGCCCCCCGTCGCCGCCGCCGCCGTAGCCGCCGTCAAAAATATATGATTAGATGATTTTTTATAGATGTGATCTTCTTGTTCATATATCATATGATGTTTTTATATTGTTCATAGATGATCGATCATATTTGTTCATATGTATGCAAGCGAAGTCGTTGTAGTTATTTGTGTTGTTTAGGGTTAGGGTTGTCGAGGAAAGAAATTAAGGAAATAAGAAAAGAGAAAGAAAAGAGGAAGAAGGAAGAAGAAGAAAAAAAATAAGAAACGGACGAAGAAGAAGAAAAAAAGAGGAGAAGGAGAAGGAATAGAGGAGAAGAAAAAAATAGATTAAAATCTATTTTTTTCTCCTCTATTCCTTCTCGTTTTTTTTCTTCTTCTCCTCTTTTTTTTCTTCTTCCTCTTCTTATTTTTTATCGGGTATGTCGTTGTCGATATACCCCCTCCCCGATAACTTCGACATGAGGGGGGGGGGTCGATAATTAATAGAACTAGTTAAACAAGTTTATTTTTAGTAAGTACTACTTTATTTTATTTATAGTAAGTGCTTAGTAGTTGAACTAGTTGATTTAATAAAACTACTTTATTTTACTTTATATAGAAGTAGTTTATTTTTAGTAAGTACTACTTTATTTTTTTATAGTAAGTGCTTAATTAGTAGTTGAACTAGTTGATTTAATAAAACTACTTTATTTTACTATAGCAGTAGTTTATTTTTAGCAAGAAAATTAATAGAACTAGTTTATTTTTTAGTTCAAGCAATTATTCCCGCATCGACGTTGACGATGCCTATCCCGCATCCTCGTCGTCGACTCGGCGGAGGAGGCCGACTTGATCAGAGGGGCCATGTCCGGGACTGGGCTCCGCCGGGCTGGTATTGGGAGGTGCTACCTTCCGAGGGATGTAGGTTGGTGAGGAGCTAGCCCGTCGTTGACCCGATCCTTGTTTGGTGGCAGTCCCGTGAGCCAGTGATGGTGCCTAGGCTTCCGGACACCGCGGAGGTGGTACTTCCCCGTGTCAGCAAGGAGGACGAGCACGTCCGTCGCTACATGGTTGCGTTGGAGGGCAAGTTCGACAATACCTGGTAGGTTCTTCAGGGATCTCACTGGAGCTATGATCATGTGATGGTTCGTTCCCTTTGGGTGTCCAGTGCCCGCGGCGATACCCGTCGGGCGCTACGGTTCTAGCTGTACTAGCGATGCTATATATATGTATGATAGTATTCAAGGTGTATTAGTGATAATATTCGACGATGTATGGACGGAATAGATGATGTAGTTTTGCTTATAATTGAATGCATGCTAATTTAATACTACTTTATTTTACGATTTGGTTTTGCTTATTGAATGCTCAAATTGGAAAACTACTCCTACTTTGAATGCTAAAATTGGAGAGCACTATGCAAGGCGTATGCATATGATTAGTTGATAGCTTATAGGGTTTTTGTTGTCACAGAAATCTAGGAACCCCCCTCCATCATCCCCACCGTCGTCCCCGTCACCGACCCCCTCCGACCTCAAGGTGAGACCAGCCGAATCCTATTTTAGAAAGATAATTAAACGATATTTCGGGTTGACTTTAAGTCTGTCGAGTCTCCACCATATATGAGAGGACGAACAATCCCGACTATTGTCGTGGGGTAGCTTCTCCTTCATTCCCGTGTTCTAGACAATTTGCTGTAATGCACTTCGGAACGAAAGGAGGAGCTACCATCACCGATGGTCACAAATGTCAGAGAGGAATCAGTGAGGGAGAGTTCCACCATATATATATGAAAAGACGAAGAATCCCGACTGTTGTCATGGGGTTCGCTTCTCCTTCGTTCCCGTGTGCTAGACATTTTCGTGTAATGCACTCAGGGAAAAATGGAGGAGCAACCATCACCAACGGTCGAATGTATACACCACGTGAGCTGAGAGTTTTCAAGAAAAGACTCGACAAACGGATAGTCAACCCGTGATGAATAATAATGATCTAATTTAGTTTTTGTAGTACATATATTTAATTGTACAAGTTTAATCTTTGAATTATGAACGTAGGAAATGTCGTCATCGGACGACGAAAGTCTCCCGGAGGAGTGCGGCTGGTTCCACGACGATCGAGGTTTGTGCGATAGGCCTCACCTGGACGATGATCGGTGAGGGAGTCCTAGATTAGGGGGTGTCCGGGTAGCCGGACTATACCTTCAGCCGGACTCCTGGACTATGAAGATACAAGATTGTAGACTTCGTCCCATGTCCGGATGGGACTTTCCTTGGCGTGGAAGGCAAGCTTGGCGATGCGGATATTCAGATCTCCTACCATTGTAACCGACTTTGTGTAACCCTAACCCTCTCCGGTGTCTATATAAACCGGAGGGTTTTAGTCCGTAGGACGAACCTCAACATACAACAATCATACCATAGGCTAGCTTCTAGGGTTTAGCCTCCTTGTTCTCGTGGTAGATCTACTCTTGTACTACCCATATCATCAATATTAATCAAGCAGGACGTAGGGTTTTACCTCCATCAAGAGGGCCCAAACCTGGGTAAAACATTGTGTCCCTCGTCTCCTGTTACCATCCGCCTAGACGCACAGTTCGGGACCCCCTACCCGAGATCCGCTGGTTTTGACACCAACATTGGTGCTTTCATTGAGAGTTCATCTGTGTCGTTGCTTTTAGGCCCGATGGCTCCTTTGATCATCAACAATGGTGCGGTCCAGGGTGAGACTTTTCTCCCCGGATAGATCTTCGTCTTCGGCGGCTTCTCACTGCGGGCCAATTCGCTTGGCCACCTGGAGCAGATCGAAAGCTACGCCCCTGGCCATCAGGTCAGGTTCGGAAGTTTAAACTACACGGCTGACATCCGCGGGGACTTGATCTTCGACGGATTCGAGCCACAAATGAGCGTGCCGCACTGTCTCGATGAGCATGATCTAGCTCTGCCACCGAACAGTGCCCTGGAGGCCGCACACACATCGGTTCCGACCCTTAATTCGGAGCCGGTTGCACCGATCGAGGATGAGCGGTTGGACGCCGCCTCGGGGGCTGTGATCCCAAAGGCGATCGAGCCGAACACCAGCCCCGCACTCTGCAAGGCCCATGACTCCGAGTGGCCGGACTCCTCTCCAGACTCCGAGCCCTCCGCGCCCCTGGCGATCGAATCCGATTGGGCGCCGATTATGGAGTTCACCGCCGCGGACATCTTTCAGCACTCGCCCTTCGGCGACATCCTGAAGTCACTAAAGTCTCTCTCTTTATCAGGAGAGTCCTGGTCGGACTACGGTCAGCAAGGTTGGGATACGGGCAATGAAGAAATTCAATGCCCACCCACCACCCACTTCGTAGCCACTGTCGACGACTTAACCAATATGCTCGACTTCGACTGCGAAGACATCGACGGCATGGACGACGATGCAGGAGACAACCAAGAACCAACACCTGTAGGGCACTGGAAAGCCACCTCGTCATACGACATTTATATGGTGGACACTCCAAAAGATGGAGATGGCGATGGAACAGCGGGGGTTGACACCTCCAAGAAACAGCCCAAGCGTCGACGTCAGCGGCGCCACTCTAAATCCCGCCAAAGTAAAAACGGTGATTCCGGCACGGGAGATAACAATACTCCAGATAGCGCCGAAGAACACCCCCTCCAGCAAGATTTAGCACAGGAGGATCGAGAAGCCAGCCCTCACGAGAGAGCGGCAGACAGAGAGGTTGAGGATGACAATTATATGCCTCCCTCCGAAGACGAGGCAAGCCTTGGCGACGAATTCGTCATGCCAGAGGATCCCGCCGAACAAGAGCGTTTTAAACGCAGGCTTATAGCCACGGCAAGCAGCCTCAAGAAAAAGCAGCAACAACTTAAAGCTGATCAAGATTTGCTAGCTGACAGATGGACTGACGTCCTTGCGGCCGAAGAGTATGAACTCGAACGCCCCTTCAAGAGTTACCAAAAGCGCAAGTTGCTACCCCGATTAGAGGAGGAAGCACCTACATCACCAGCACATGACATGGCCGACCGGCCACCTCGTGGCCATGATAGAGAGGCCTCTCGGCCCTCCACTCAAGCCATTCCCCGGCGCCGCTCAAAACATGCTAAGGCATGGGAAAAGGCGCAAGACCTGCGAGAGATACTGGAGGACAAGGCAAGGCAAACAAGATCGATCTACGGATCGCATGGGCGCCCCACGGAACGTGACGGTGATCGTCACTCCGGATACAATAAATCCGGTCGGGCCGAACACAACAGACAAAGCTCCTTTGAGCTGCGTCGTGATATAGCCCAGTACAGAGGCGCCGCACACCCACTATGCTTCACAGATGAAGTAATGGATCATAAAATCCCCGAGGGTTTCAAACTCGTAAACATCGAATCATATGATGGCACAACAGATCCTGCGGTATGGATCGAGGATTATCTCCTTCATATCCACATTGCCCGTGGCGATGATCTACATGCCATCAAATACCTCCCGCTCAAACTTAAAGGACCGGCCCGGCATTGGCTTAACAGCTTGCCAGCAGATTCAATCGGTTCTTGGGAGGACCTGGAAGCCGTATTCCTCGACAATTTCCAAGGTACCTATGTACGACCACCGGACACTGATGACCTAAGCCACATAATTCAGTAGCCAGAGGAATCGGCCAGACAATTCTGGACACGGTTCCTAACAAAGAAAAACCAAATAGTCGATTGTCCGAACGCAGAGGCCCTAGCAGCCTTCAAGCATAACATCCGCGACGAGTGGCTTGCCCGGCACCTTGGACAGGAAAAGCCAAAATCTATGGCAGCCCTCACGACACTCATGACCCGCTTTTGCGCGGGAGAAGACAGCTGGCTAGCTCGCAGCAACAACTTAACCAAGAACCTTGGTAATTCAGATACCAAGGACAAAAGTGGCAGGTCGCACCGGAACAAGCAAAAACGCCACGTTAGCAGCGACAGCAACGAGGATACGGCAGTCAATGCCGGATTCAGAGGCTATAAATCCGGTCAGCGGAATTCAAAAGGAATACTCAGGGCCCGTCCAGTTTGGACCGAATACTCGACCGCTTGTGCTAGATACATGGCACCCCCGAAAAGCCAGTCAATCACACCAACAGGGATTGTTGGGTGTTCAAGCAGGCAGGCAAGTTAAATGCCGAAAATAGAGACAAGGGACTGCGTAGCAACGACGAGGAGGAGCCCAGGCCGCCGAACAACAGTGGACAGAAGGGTTTTCCCCCACAAGTGCGGACGGTGAACATGATATACTTAACCCACATCCCCAAAAGGGAGCGGAAGCATGCATTACGGGACATATACGCGCTGGAGCCAGTCGCCCCAAAGTTCAACCCATGGTCCTCCTGCCCGATCACTTTTGATCGAAGGGACCACCCCACTAGCATCCGTCATGGCGGGTACGCCGCATTGGTTCTAGACCCAATTATTGATGGATTTCATCTCACAAGAGTCCTTACGGATGGCGGCGGCAGCCTGAACCTGCTTTACCAGGATACAGTACGGAAAATGGGCATAGATCCCTCAAGGATTAAACCCACCAAAACGACCTTTAAAGGTGTCATACCAGGTGCAGAGACCAACTGTACAGGCTCAGTCACACTTGAAGTGGTGTTCGGATCTCTGGATAATTTCTGAAGCGAGAAGTTAATCTTCGACATAGTCCCGTTCCGCAGTGGCTATCACGCACTGCTCGGGCGAACCGCATTTGCAAAGTTCAATGCGGTACCGCACTACGCATATCTCAATCTCAAGATTCCAGGCCCTCGAGGAGTAATCACGG
Source organism: Triticum aestivum (assembly GCF_018294505.1). Taxonomy (NCBI): domain Eukaryota; kingdom Viridiplantae; phylum Streptophyta; class Magnoliopsida; order Poales; family Poaceae; genus Triticum; species Triticum aestivum. The sequence goes on from NC_057800.1 coordinate 3,200,518, forward strand.
TCAACGGAAACACCGAACGCTCCCTCCGAACGGAGGAGCACACGGCAGCGCTCGCAGCAGAAGTACAAAGCAGCCTCTCCAGGCAATTCTCCAGTCCGGCCCTCAAAAGGCCGGACACTGTCAAGCGCGCCCAGAGTAACGTACAACAAGACCGCCTGGCACGTTCCGAGCTGGCGTAGCAATGCGGCCCCAAGCCTAGCCCTCGCGATATAGCGAAACCAGTGCTTCGCGTACATAACTACGCTCTTGAAATACCATGGGCATAGGGGGAGGGGCACTATCACGGCATGCCCAAAACATGGCTTAAACCGTACAAGGGGCTGCCGAATTCTTTTTTTATTTTTTATTTTTTATTTTTCTCTTACTTTCAGGACTCCATACTTCGGATGACCCGTTCGGCAATTCAACTGCCGCACAAACGATGCAAGAACCAGGGAAGCAGACAAGCCATGCCGCATTATGGAACTCCCAGGTGGTCTCTATTACGAGCAGTATACCTGTTTTGCATACAATTCCGCGGCCTGCCCCTGGATAGGACATGTTAAATAGTCCAACTCTTTGCTTATCGCACTATTTGTATCGTTCTGCTTGGATCACAGCCTTTTTATAAACAATGCATAGCTTTTTGTCTATCTTTTGCATTAATCTCTTTTCATATATATGTTCATTAATAACATGCTACACCCGTACACTATGGTACGGCAAATACGCCAGGGGCTCCAGTACCCCTCAATATGGTGTGAGAAGTCCGAACACTTTCACAAGTGCGGCACCCCGAACTTATAGCACTATATGCATCGGCTCCGAATCATGATTTGGGTCAATAGTTGGGTTTGCACGGCTCCTATGTTTTGGTGCCTTACGTTCCACTATATTGGCTAAGGTAGCACTAGGAGAACTACTGCGATTGTGCCCCAGTTGAGCTGGGCTGAGCACCTCAGTAGAGAAAGCTAAAACTGACTGTCATGATGAGGCAAGAGACTGGTCGCTGTTCGAGAGGTTTTTTGAGTCCTTAAAGACTTATGCCGCTTCGAGCGAGGAACCGGCTTTGTCCGTCCAAGGCGTGGATAGCGCCCCGAACTCGGTCTTCCGAATACTAGGGGCTTCGCTGAAATTTAAAATTATAGAGTTCTATGGCTAAGTGAGAGTGTTCAAGCATTAAAGTCCGATTGCCTTGTTCGTTGTGCTGAGCGCCTCCCTCGAAGGAACCAATCATGGGAAAAAGAGCGCTCAGGTTTATCCTGAACACCCCAGCACTAGTGGGATGGGGGCAGAAGCCGACGACTGGCCATCTCTCAATTTTTGATAAACGGCCGCACAGAAAGTAATATTTTAAATTCAAAAAGCATTGCTTGGCGCATATGAACAAGTTTTCAGCGCACAGGACAACATGAGCGAGTTTATTCAAAAATTACATCCCTGGTACATTCATCCGCCATGAGGCGGGCACCCGCCAGAACATCCTTATTATAGTTCTCGGGCTTGCGATGCTGCTTCCCCAGCGGCGGCCCGTCCCTCACAAGCTTCTCACCGTCCAGCTTACCCCAGTGCACCTTTGCACGGGCAAAGGCCCTACGGGCACCTTCGATGCAGACGGAGCGCTTGATGACCTCGAACCTTGGACAGGCCTCCACCAGCCGCCGCACCAGTCTGAAGTAGCTCCCAGGCAGGGCCTCTCCAGGCCACAGCCGAACTATGAAGCCCTTCATGGCCTGTTCGGCCGCCTTGTGGAGCTCGACCAGCTGCTTTAGCTGGTCGCTCAAGGGCACAGGGTGTCCAGCCTCAGCGTACTGAGACCAGAACACGTTCTCCATCGAGCTGCCTTCCTTGGCTCGGTAGAATGCGGCGGCATCGGATACGCTACGGGGAAGATCTGCGAATGCCCCTAGAGAGCTCCGGATTCGGGTAACTAACAAGTAGTTTACTTTTATATGTCTGCTTTGCATAAAGAATGACTTACCCGCCGCTATCTTTTTCACCGCATCCAACTCCTGTAGCGCCTTCTGGGATTTGGCACTTGGCAGACTTGGCAATTTCAAGGGTCGCCGCAAGCTCGGATGCCCGCGTCTTCGAGTCAAGCTCCAAACTCTCATGTTTTTTCATGAGAGCCTGAAGCTCTCGCCGCACTTCGCCGACCAGCGCCTCAAATTTCTCCTGCTCGGTGCGCTCCGTGGCCGCTTTCTTCTCGGCCTCGGACAGCGCCTGCTTGAGGGTCGCCAACTTAGTTGTGGCCCCTACAATAAGCAGTATAATCCTGTCATTTTTTGCAATTGCATATTTTTATATATTTTTCTATAAGGTATCTCTTACCTTCCTTCTCCTCGAGCTGCCGCTTGGCATGGCCGAGCTGTTGCTCGGTCCGCTCGGTCCGCTTCAGGGCACCCACCTCCGCAGTCAGTGCGGCAGCGGCTAGCAGCGAAGCCTGCATACGCATATTGACTCTTTTTTGTTAGACTCCTGCGAAATTTATTAGATCCTCTATTCGGCTTTTCTTTTCGAACGCCAAACAGAGCATTAGGGGCTACTGTCTATGCGGTAATATTTTTACATATTTTTTACTTACCTCAAAGCCTGTTAGGAGGCTAGCTCAAGCTTCAGTCAGTCTGCTCTTGGCGGACTGAACCTTCTGGATCACCGTACTCATGATAGTACGGTGCTCCTCGTCGATGGAGGCGCCCTTAAGCACCTCCAGTAGATTGTCCGGCGCCTCCGGTTGGACGGAGGCCGCCGGCTCGGTAGGCTTGCTCCTCTTAGAAGGAGGTCGCCTACCACAGTCCAGAACCGTTGAGGATTCCGGCGCGGTGTCGACGCAAAGCCGGACTTGGAGCCCTGGGGGGTCTTGTCCCCTTTACTCCCGGAGTACGGGAGGTCGCCTCGCGGCTCCTCCAAGACCACCTCCTCTTGGCGCGGAACTTGTTGCGACGCCACTTCGGCGTCGTCTGCGGCACAGGGGGAGGCAGCGGGCGGAACTGAATTCACGTCCGATGAATCCAGGGACCCGCTCGACGACTCGTCGAGCCCATCCTTGGGCAGGCTACATGATTATATTCGACATTAGGGAAAGTTGTGCAACAAAGGAATATCATGAAGTTACTCTGGTATCCGAATACTTACGATTCCGCCGGGCGCTTGGCCCTGTGCGGCCACTCCTCTTCACCCTCGTTGGCGTCGTTGGAGTAGTCCGGAGGGAGGGTCTTCGCCTTCTTGGACCCTTCGGCCTCCCCCGTTAGGGCGGTCTTCCTCTTCTTTCCTCCCCCCGCTGGAGGGGGAGAGGATTCTTCTTCCTCCTCCTCGTCTTCATGAGAGGAATGCGTCTCGGATTCGTCGGATGATGATTCCGACACCTCCAGACGCCGGGCACTCTTTCGAGTCCCTGTGGTCTTCTTCTTGACCTTCTTCTCCGGCACCACGTAAGGTGCCGGAGCCAGCAGCTTTGCTAAGCGGGCATCGGCTGGGTCTTCGGGCAATGGAGCCGGACAGTCGATCTGTCCGGACTTCGCCTACCAATCCTGTCAAAGGTAAGGTAGTTTAGATCCCGCATAGAGTCAAACTATGAGAAACAAATGTCCTGTAAAAGGTAAAGATAATTCACCGCACTAGCTTGACGCTGCGTACTGAATCCACGATCCTCGAAAGCGGATGCGGGAGCCTAGGCGCCCTTGAATAGCACCCTCCAGGCATCTTTGTGCGTCGTGTCGAAGAGCCTGTTCAGGGTTGGGTGTTGCGCCGGGTCAAACTCCCACAGATTGAATTCCCGTCGTTGACACGGGAGGATCCGGCAGACGAGCATGACATGGACTACATTCACAAGCCTGAGCTGCTTGTTCACCAGGGATTGGATGCATGTTTGCAGCCCAGTCACCTCTCCCTCGTCACCCCATTACAGGCCCGTCTCTTTCCAGGACGTGAGCCGCATAGGGGGTCCGGACCGGAACTCAGGGGCTGCGACCCAATCAAGGTCACGCGGCTCGGTGATGTAAAACCACCCCGATTGCCACCCCTTCAGGGTCTCCACAAAGGAGCCCTCAAGCCATAGGACGTTGGCCATCTTGCCCGCCATGGCGCCTCCGCACTCCGCCTGGCTGCCGCGCACCACCTTCGGCTTGACGTTGAATGTCTTGAGCCAAAGGCCGAAATGGGGGCGGATGCGGAGGAAAGCCTCACACACGATGATAAACGCCGAGATGTTGAGGATGAAGTTTGGGGCCAGATCGTGGAAATCCAGGCCATAGTAGAACATGAGCCCGCGGGCAAATGGGTGGAGAGGAAAGCCCAGTCCACGGAGGAAATGGGGAAGGAATACTACCCTCTCATGGGGCCTTGGGGTGGGAAGGAGCTGCCCCTTTTCAGGAAGTCGGTGCGCAATGTCGTTAGACAAGTATCCGGCCTTCCTTAGTTCTTTGACATGGCCCTCCGTGATGGAGGAGACCATCCACTTGCCTCCCGCTCTGGACATGGCTGGAGAAGGTTGAGGTGGGAAGTGCGGACTTGGGCGCTGGAGCTCGAGTGCGCGGAAGATGGATAGGCAAAGGAGGAAGAAGGCGTAGGTAAAAAGGTGGATCCTTATCCCCCTATATGGGCGGATGCGGCTACGCGTCCCCACCAGCCTGGTAAAACTCGCTTGACTCCCAAGCGCCGTGATAAATGGCGCGGTTGGGTTACCCACGTCCGTATTGATGAGAATCCCGTAAATGGGGGACACGATCTCTGCTTTGACAAGACATGCCAAGGAAACCGCCTCGCAAAACGCGCTGGGGTGGGGAAGTAAAAACGATTCGAATAAAGGCTTGGCCATAGTGTGATGTCACGCTGCAAAATACGTCAGCAGATTAGACTTGTGTTAATATTATTCTCTCTATGGCAATATGTGGAAACTTATTTTGCAGAGCTGGACACTACCCTTAGTGTTTACCAAACTTTTATGAAGAACTTGGAGGAGGAAGCCGCCTTGCAATGCCGAAGACAATCTGCACGCCTGACTCGTCGTCATTGAAGCCTAGTTCAGGGGCTACTGAGGGAGTCCTTGATTAGGGGGTGTCCGGGTAGCCGGACTATACCTTCAGCCGAACTCCTGGACTATGAAGATACAAGATTGAAGACTTCGTCCCGTGTCCGGATGGGACTTTCCTTGGCGTGGAAGGCAAGCTTGGCGATGCGGATATTCAGATCTCCTACCATTGTAACCAACTTTGTGTAACCCTAACCCTCTCCGATGTCTATATAAACCGGAGGGTTTTAGTCCGTAGGACGAACCTCAACATACAACAATCATACCATAGGCTAGCTTCTAGGGTTTAGCCTCCTTGATCTCGTGGTAGATCTACTCTTGTACTACCCATATCATCAATATTAATCAAGCAGGACGTAGGGTTTTACCTCCATCAAGAGGGCCCGAACCTGGGTAAAACATTGTGTCCCTCGTCTCCTATTACCATCCGCCTAGACGCACAGTTCGGGACCCCCTACCCGAGATCCGCCGGTTTTGACACCGACAATCGGCGCTTCAGCATTAAGCTCGAGGAGACCTTCGATGTTGAAAAGGTACGCAACGGCGACAAGTGTTTTTTCATAATTAAGCATGACTTCAACTATTTCAACGTGTAATTTTCATCTTTTACAATTTGAGTATAGCTTATCCCATGCCATGCAAGACGCTATGTCTTGGAGAGGATGGATTTTGAAGACCATGAAAATTTTGAAACAAAGAAAATTCACCTAAGGACCCATCACGATGTGGATTTTGAAGTAAATCTATATAATGCTGAGAGCGTAACCAATTTTGGTTGCAAAAATTGGGAACCATTTTGCAAGATGTATGGTTTTGATGAGGGTATGCTTGTCACCATGGATCTTGGTGATCCTGACATCGACCAAGACAATATGGACATTTGGGTCCTTGTTGACACGCCTCCAGTTCTACCGCTATGTGAGTTTCTCAAACATAGTTAATTATTAACTAATTTATATTGTTGATTTCAAAATAGTTGACAACTTATTTCCATTGACAGCTTATTTTGATTGTTCAAACAATGTGCGGCACATGGTAGACAAACCCACTTCACCGATGGCTCCGAGTTAACTTATCAGGAGAAAAATCATCTGGTCGGATTTTGTACTGATCTTGAGAATTACAATATCTACAATCAAACTCCTCAACATTATGGTCAATATGTGCCACTAGTGCACGTGTTGAACTATGGTAACTACCATGGAGATACCCTGGTAAGATTTTTTACTATTATGACATCCGTGCATCTTTTGCATACTTCTAAAACTAGTACATCATTGCTAACTATGAAGTTATAACTATGTTTTTCAACAAAGAATCCCAGAGGATTGTGTTCCTCATTTGATGTATCAGAAAGGCAGCCTTCGTGTTTTGAACATATATCCAGGTCATCCTACGAATCTCAACTGTCCATACCGGATTTCTAAAAGAAGTGGAGACATGCTAATCAGAGAGTGGAAAAAATGTGGACAGCCGTAAGGAGGTTCTTGGAAGCAAAAGGAAGCGCCGCGCAAGAATTGGAGACAGGATGATCTCCATTCTCCATAATGGAGAGTCAGGGTCTATATTGTTTTATGCTATTTTACCTTAAATAGGGTATTTAGGTCCCGCATAATACTGATGATCATGTGCGAAGAACAATTAAGTAGGGTTGGTTCAATGACTATCAGGATGATGATCGTATGACTTGTTATTAATAACGAGTAGAAGTTGTATGATGATGATTAGTAGGACTTGTTATTACGATGATGCATGATGCGAGCATGAAGAGTTATTATATATCTGTGGGTGAAATGAACATGGATTAGATTGAAGTGAAGGCAACATGCATGTGGTGCATGTTGAAATTAGTACAATCCAAACTTGATCAAGTTAGGATTAATATTACTTTCGACATACACCACATGTTGCCTCACTTCAATCTAAGTCATATTTAGGTATAGCAGTTGCAGTAGCACGGAGATAACAGAGGACGCATCTCTCTATTAGCTACCTATAACAACCTAAATTAACCCCCAAAACCCCTAAACCACCTCCTTTCGAAAAAAATCAGCCCCTGAAATGATGACGCATGGAAGCTTATTGGTCCCGGTTAGTGCTACCAACCGGGACCAAAGGCCCTCCTGCCTGGGCTCCCCGGAGCGGCCACGTGGAGGCCCATCTGTCCCGGTTGGAATAAGAACCGGGACTAAAGCCTAGGGCATTAGTAACGACCCTTTAGTCCCGGTTACCCAACCGGGACAGATGGGCCTTATGAAACGGGACAAATGGCCCTTTTTCTACCAGTGTAAAATAATAAAGTACCACTAGGCTGAGCTCTAATTTTCACTCAGCTAACACAAATGCATTTTACACTGTCCATGTACTACTCTTGATGTCCATTTGGAGTAGGATTTGCAAGTGAATGTTTATCTATCGTTGTACTCAAGTTAACTTAAATTAGGTCAGATGAATCAGATACTTCTTCCAATTGCATGAACAGATCAACAAGGCATGCATACTATACTGCCACTTTTGCCTCAGAAATGAAACTTTTCTATCTTTGATCATGTCTCTAAGAAAAAGTATTAAGAGAAACCAACTATGACGATAAACAAATGACCAAACTTAGAAGTATGTACTTTAGGTACACGTCAGCCATGACATTACCTTGTCTTTGAAGAACACATCCAACTCATCCTGCTATCCGGCAACCTGTGGCCACCCCCAAGCCTGAAATCCTCGACGCTCCATCCAACCTCTGCATGGCAGTAAAGCGAAATCAAGATCTATGTCATGATAAAGCTCTTCAAAAAAATCAGTGCTCTTAACTAATGCATCTAAAAAATAATTATTTGGCTACAGAAATAGTTGCAAGACTATATGAACAATTCAGTCTCAAACCCTTCAAAATGCGCTGGCCCTTCGCTCTGGCAGAACCTATTTCATGACAAAACAATCATGAAATTCTATCAGGTGACTGTAGGATATTGTAATTAACCAAAAGGATTAATAAATGATATTATATTGTATCCAACTACCGAATAACCAAGCAGACTAAAGGGATGAAGAGGCATACACAACATCAGGTACATTGACGGCCGCAGCTAGCGATGATTCTGTGGAGAGTTGTGGTCGCTGATACCTCTACAACAACAGTGTTGTCGGACGAATTGGTGATGCATTGTACAAGTTATACTTCGGCTCGAACCTTCTCAAGACAGGTCACAGGCATCTAAGAAATAAGAGAAAAATAGGAAAAAAATAAGATGGTGATTTGGTTAATTTGAAGGAACTGTAATTTGCAGGGAAGGGCGATGACTTTGCAACTCGATGCTCACCCTCACTATCAGCTGTCAGGTAGAAACAATTTGTGCGCGCACCGAGGGTCCTCTTATTCCATTTCATCTGCTCCCTGTGCCACATCTGCAGCATCCACAAGCTATAGATATTTGGAGGAGCAGACCACTACTGCTTCTATGCTGAAGGTATTACAACAGGTAAAACGGCATCCTGAACCAAATTTTATAAAGAAAAGTAACCTACAGCAGAAGTAGGTATTTACTCTATGCAAAAAAAGATACTACGATACAATACATGATAATGCCTAGTCGAACTGATGCATCTGTTAGCTACAAATGGTAGTAGGACAGTACTAAAAGGACCTACTATTCAATTCCAGTCTCTAGAGAACAAAATCACATTGCTCCTATTTTCTTAAAATGATAAACCAGTACTAAAGAGCTGATATTCCAAATCTGAGTGCTCACTAATTAAATGAGAATCCTAAGCAAAGACAAATGATGAAAATAAATTATGTCTCGAAAGGATGTTTTCGGTAGTTAATTGATCATTATATGGGTGCAGACCAAACACATATAGTATATTCAGCAAAGACAAATTATATAGAGAAACAACGTTAATTGATCATTATATGGTTGGAAATTATATAGTATATAAATCATTTATATTTCCATTGCTAACTCAATAGAGAAATGAAGTAAATATAGTATATTCAGCAAAGACAAACTATATGGGTGCAGTCGAAAAAAAATGTATGCGTTAGTCTACTCATTGATGATTAAAAGACTAATATACTCTAAAGGACAATTTTTGTCCAATGAAGAAACACTCTCCTGATACTCATCTGGCTGGCCGGACTTGGTATCTCAGTGGTGCATACCATCATGCTTCCTTTCTTTCTTCTCTACCTGTAGTGTTCCTTCACAGCTGCACCCGGGCACAAAATGAGCATAGAGACACAGAATGGAAAATAGTTTTCTGTAATGTGTGACGACCTATTACTAAAACCGCAACCAAGTGATAGAGGCTAAGGTGTCCCGATGTTTCGATGAGATGGTGGCTATCGTTTTCTATGGGAGTCGACCAAGTTAACAATTATACACATACCACACCAATAACATCAAATAAAAAGGTCGGACTGAGCATGTAGTTCAAAATGGGTACTGATATTTAGATACAAATGGTTGAAAAAAATTGCATGGAGAAGGTTACCTTAAATTTACGTCGGCAAAAAATTCAACCTCTTCTGCTTTGGGCACTCAATGCTTGTTTTATTGCAAAAGAATTCTTTCTTTCTTGCATCAATCTGTGTTGAAGTGAAACACTCGCTAAAGTAGAAGCCTAGTCTAGTCATAAAGATAAGGAACTACTTTAAAATGAATCAGATTGTCCACATTCAATAACAAGAATGAATATCTTCATTTACAGTCATATTCAACATACCCTTAAGATGACTAAAATAGACTTGTTGTAATTTATAGAAAAGAAATACATGAGATAAGTCACCTACCTCATCTATCATTTAGGAGAGGGTTAGTATATGAAGAAAGAGGAAACTACATGATAGAAAATTACATCTTTGAAATTCTGTATAGGTAGACAAATGAAAATAGACCAACAGAACACATATGGCCTGATTAACATAATCAGGGAGAACAGAAAAATACACGTAAGAGTCCTCGCTTCAGCAACGGCAAGAAACAACCACATATATCCATCACATGTAAAGGGGAGACGGAAACTGCCTTATTTGAGGACTAAATTATCAGACTGGTGTAGCTACGATACATGCCACAACTAAACAAATCAACATGAATTTTTTCTGTGCAGATCTCATAGGGTAGTAATCAACTGGAGCAAAACCAAGAACAAAAGGAAACAAGGAGAGGGTTCCTACAGATTTTGCCATATACAAATATACATCATTTCAGTGCTTGCCTCGAAGCTCCTTCATTGGGAAATCAATGGCCTAACGGAAGCTCGTCCACCCCGACATAAAGCACTCATCTATAAACATGATTTCTACATTGTCGGTTGACCACTGCACATCAACAGAAATTCTAAGTACATGCCACAATGGCTTCACAGAACTGCTTGCAAAATATAATCAAAAGTAGTGACCACAATCACATTGTGTAATTTCTCCTTGTCAAAGCACCCAAGAATGCAACCAACAAGGTTCGATAGCAAAATGAATGAGGAGTGACATACCTCAACCTTGTAGTACAGACCCATAGGATAAACTGATCCTAAGCTTGACTCCAATCCTTCAATAACAACTTTTTGGCAATCATCTAAAATCTATTTAGGCCGACTCATAAACAATTATTTTCTCCTTCCCAAAAGACTCAAGAGTGCAAGGAATAAGGTCCTGCAGGAAAAAAACACACTAGTAGAAAAACGGCCCAATGTGAAGCACATTAGTACCGGTTTGTAACAAAACCGGAACTAATGTGTTCATTAGTGCCGGTTCGAAATGGCTAGGCGGCCGGAGCTAATTATTACCAGTTCGTTGCGAACCTTTAGTATCGGTTCGTGGCACGAACTGGTACTAAAGAGGATGTGGCACGCCGTGGTCCGGCTGGGGTCCCACGAGCGCCTTTAGTACCGGTTCGTACCACAAACCGGTACTAGAGGTTTGGAGTTGCAGCTGTTTTTTAGTCCCACCTCGCTCGGCTAACAGGGTTTTTACCACCTTAAATATGTTACTTCTCAAACTATCACAAGCACTTGGTCTTCATTGCACTCTATGTGTAGAATTTGTGGCTGCAATATGGGTGTTCACCGGTTTCTAAACCGTTGAGGTCTCATATTGACAATTCAGATTGTACACAAAAAGATCAATGATGATCAATGTATTTTTTATGTATATTTTTTCATGTTTACACCCTCACTCTGTCCTCTCAAACTCCGGACTTTTTTGCGTTCAGCAGGCACCATTCAAAGCCACGTTATCAATTTTCAACCCTTTCTGACATAATTTGCTATTTTTAATGCATTTACTGATTTGTTTTGAGCTAAATGGCCCTGAAATTGAAAAGCACTACAAATGAACTCTGAAAAGGTTTAAACTTGGCATGGTATCATCATTTCACGCACATAGCATGTGCAAAAAAGTAGAGAGGGTTACGGCAAAAACTGGATGCACTTCGTGTACAAACTGCACAATCTCTTTCGAAGTATCAAGGTTTCAGACGAAAACTCATCTGTTACACCGGCAATTCAAAAATTTAATAACTTATTACAACTCCGGCCTTTTTTTGTATTCAGCAAGCACCATTCAAAGCCACGTCATCAACTTTCAACCCTTTCGGACATAGTTAGCTATTTTTAATGCATTTACTGATTTGTTTTGAGCTAAATGGCCCTGAAATTAAAAAGCACTAAGAATGAACTCTGAAAAGGTTAAAACTTGGCATGGTATCATCATTTCACCCGCATAGCATGCGCAAAAAAGTAGAGAGGATCATGGCCAAAGCTGGATGCACTTCGTGTACAAATTGGACAATCTCTTTCAAAGTATCAGGGTTTCGGACGAAAACTCATCTGTTACACCGGCAATTCAAAATTTTAATAACTTATTGCAACTCCAGAAAAGAAAAAAACTATATAAAAAAATTACTCAGAAATAAATAGAAGAAAATAAATAAAGCAGAAAAGAAAAAACTATATAAAAAATTTACTCAAAAATAAATAGAAGAAAATAAATAAA
>NC_057800.1:3212861-3215987 GCF_018294505.1 Triticum aestivum
TAATACAGAAAAGAAAAAAACTATATAAAAAATTGTTGGGGCGCTGCCCAGTGGGCCTGCCAGACCTCGGGTGTGCAAATTCAGGCCCAGAAGGGCCAGCAGGCTCACAGGGCAGCGAGCCATAGTTAGGCCCACAAGCCTGCTATATAGAGGAGTTCGAAGGAGCAGCCACGGCTGGGTTTATAAATCAGTGCGGTTGCCCTTCGCCCAGCGAGGTGGGAGTAAACTTTGCGCCCCTCACCTGGCAGCGCACCCCCTTTAGTACCGGGTCATGGCTCCACCCGGTACTAAAGGTAGGGTCTTTAGTACCGGTTGGAGCCACCAACCGGTACTAAAGGTCACCACCCGGTACTAAAGGGCTACCCTTCCCGCCGCTTGGCCTGGCCAAAATTGACCTTTAGTACCGGTTGGTGGCTCCAACCGGTACTAAAGGCCCATCCTATATAAGCGGCACTTACAAATTTCGTCAATTTTTATCCGCCGGCCCCATCGCCACCCCTCGTCGACGCCCCCGTCGCCGCCCCGTCCCCGTCCCCGTCCCCGTCGCCCGCCACACTTCAAAATGAAGAACATATCCATGAAGGTGGCGGACGTTGTTGCTTATACAAATCCCCCCGAAGCAACCTTCCATTGCAACCCGATTCCAGCCGGCTATGCTCGTGTCGTGGTTGATGAGGTGGTGGACCAATATTCGGGGCTAGAGCTTGACATTCCTGGACATCACGAGGAGCACACACTGGGAGAGGCCATACATCGTATCATCCTATGGAGAAAGGATTGCATCTTCTTTCGAAGGCCACCGACACCGTGTCATCATCCGACTCCTCCTCGATGTGAGGCCACTCCTCCTCCTCCAAGTCCGGCATAGCAGTAGGCCACTCCTCCTGCTTCAAGTCCGGCAAAGCATGAGGCCACTTCTCCTTCTTCAGTTCCGACACCGCGTGAGGCCAATCCTCCTGCTTCAAGTCCGGCACAGCGTTAGGCCACTCCTCCTACTCCAACTCAGCCACGTCAGCCGTCTTCGCCGCCTCAGCAATCGGGGAAGAGATACGCCGCACCTATGGTGCGTAGCGCTATGAGTCGAGGTAGTACAGGAGGTATAGGCGGAGGCAAGCGATGTAAATATGGTCCAAGCCTCGCTCCTCTTCCTCAGAGGCCTTATGACATGACCGAGGAGCAAAACGCAGCCATAGTGAAGGCCCCAGTGGATGCCCATTTTGGACCGAAACCGGCACCACCGCCAAGGGAGAAAGTGCCTGAGGAAAAGATTGACCACTTTATTCGTATGGCTAGACCACCAGCTCCCAAGCCTGTTGACTCAGACTACGAGCGCCAAATCAGGAAGGCACATTGAGCACGAGTACAGAAGGAGTCGAGCTCAAGCTCGAGCCAAGCAGCTTGCAAAAAATGCGGAAAACCGTTCCCCAGCTGGGAGAACAAGCGACGCAATCGATACCCCCGCTTGTTGTGCCAACAACACATAAGAGTACCGGCGCCCTATATATATGTGGGCAAACCGTTAACGTTCCCCAGCTGGGCAATCTGGTAATAACCGAGGAGCATATAATGCAGGCTCACTGGTAGAAAAAGGGCATGTTGTCCCGGTTCGTAAGGGCCTTTTATCCCGGTTCTGGAACCGGGACTAAAGGGTCGGTACTAATGCCCTGTCCCTTTAGTCCCGGTTCAATCCAGAACCGGGATAGATGGGCCTCCATGTGGTCTGTGCGCGGAGCCCAGGCAGGAGACCCTTTGGTCCCGATTGGTGGCACCAACCGGGACCAATAGGCATCCACGCGTCAACATTTCTGTGGTTGGGGTTTTTGTTTTTTTTAAAGGGGGGTTTGGCGGTTTTGGGGGGTTAATTTAGGTGTTTCATATATTGTGTTAGCTAGCTATAATTAATAGAGAGAAGTGTCCTCTCTTATGTTGGTGCTTGGTTGATGCTACGTACTATACATACATATAGAGAGGACTAGACATGCTAGCTAGCTAGTAAGCAAACGAAGGAAACAGAAGATCGTCATGAACATATATGCATACAGAGAGAAGTGATATCGACCACCTTCCTTTTCCGAGAGATTGTCGAACAACAAGTTCTTGTATATCTATTTGACACTATCGGCTACATATATACAATGATTATCTCTTACAAATATAATCATACAGACTCAGGGTCCACATAGTATTCTCCGTCTTCAGGGATCACGTGGTCAAGAAAGAATGCCGCCAATTCCTCTTCCGAAACATCTAATTTAAAGAAGGGGGTCAATACATATATATATGAATGAATTAAACTCAACACAAATGGTGGTAATAAAATAAAATTGTGAATGTTGTTATTTATGTACTTCATATTGTTCGTCAGTGTAGCCCCGCTCATAGGTCGTGTAGCGGATGGACTCGCAAACGTGGTATCCGCAGAAATCTTTCCCTTGTTCCTGCCACAACCACTTTACAAGAAATAGAGGTCAATCAAACTGATAAGCAAGAATGCCAAATGGTATTGATGAAACTAGGGCTTGAATGACTAGTAGATGCGCGGAACATGCTACTATAGTACTTACTTTCGGGTGTCTAAATTGCAGCTCCTTCGGCAGTCCTGGAGCCCTCGACCCCTCGGCACTATAGTAGATGTGCAGAACATGCTACTATAGTACTTACTTTGACAATAGGAAACCTCTCTTGACCCCTCGGCGATCCTCGACCCCTCGAACCCTCGACGACCCTGGAAACCTCGACCCCTAGACGACCCTGGAACCCTCGACCCTCGATCCCTCGACCCTATAGAACCCTCGAAGAAAGGAATAGCTAGAGGAGAAGATCAAAGAAAAAAAGAAGAAAAAAAGAGGAGAAGAAGAAAGGAATAGTGGAGAAGAAGAGAAAATAGAATATTCTATTTTCTCTTCTTCTCCACTATTCCTTTCTTCTTCTCCTCTTCTTTTCCTTCTTTTTTCTTCTTCTTATTTATTTCTCCTCTTCTTCCTCTCCCCTCTCGGCGACCCTAGACCCCCTCTCGACCCTCGACCCCTAGGTGACCGTCGACCCCTCTCTTTTTTTTTCTTCCTCTTATTTTTTATCCTCTTCTTCCTCTACCGCTCGGCACCCCTCGACGACCCTCGTTCCCGA
>NC_057800.1:3216794-3229389 GCF_018294505.1 Triticum aestivum
CCCCCCTCTCATGTTCGACGACCCTCGACCCCTTGGCCGCCCTCTCGACACACCCACGACCTAAAATGACCTAAAATGAAAATAACCTAAAATTCACTAAAGTTATCGATGACCCTCTCGACACACCCACAAATAAGAAAATATATCATCTTCTTCATCTCCTCTTCTTTGCATATTCACATAGCCACATACACATACATAGCCACATACATATTCATCTATGAATAAAAAAAAACATCATAGGTACAATTCATATCGACATTTATACATACATGAAAAAATTATATGTACATCGTGAACAAAAAGATCATCGAGAAAAATTATTTTCCATGAACATACATATAGCCACATTCATATAGAACTTTTCTGAACATATATAGATGATTTTCTAAAAATGTAACTTTTGCATATATGAACATATATACACAGAGAAAATACATGCATATATAGCCATATCCATAAACAGAGAGCAGCGGCGGCAATGGGTGGCGTCGTCGGCGACGGGGTTGGGAAAGGGGGGAGCTCACTGGGGGCGGGCGGCGACGGGGAGAGGAGGCCAGCGACGGGAAGGAGGACGGAGGGCTCGCGGATGCCGGCGACGGGGACGTCGTGCGTGGGGCGGCATGCGATGACGGGGACGACGGGCTCGGGGTGGCACATGGCGACGGGGACGCCCGCGGGCTCGGGGTGGCACACGGCGACGGGGACGAGGAGGCGGGGCTTGGGGCAGGGCGGCCGGCGATGGGCAGGAGGGCGCGACCAGTGACAGGGCGCGGCGATGGCGATGGGGCAGGGCGCGGCGACGGTAAGCACGCGGGGATGGGGCAGGGTGCGGCGACGGCGACGAGGAGGACGAGCAGCCTGGCGGCGTCGGCGATGGGGAATGGAGCAGTTGGCGAAAAATTCCAAAGTGTGGACTTATATAGCAGAGCCTTTAGTCCCGGTTCATGGCAGCAACCGGGACTAAAGGTGGGCATTAGTCCCGGTTGGTGCCACCAACAGAGACCAAAGGCCTCTTTTCAGCGGCCCAAAGGGCGGGAAGCGTCGGCCTTTGGTCTCGGTTGGTGGCACCAACTGGGAGTAAAGGGGGGCATTGGTCACGGTTTGTGCCACGAACCGTGACCAATGCCCCCCTTTAGTCTTGGTTGGTGCCACCAACCGGGACCAAAGGCCTTGTGTGGCTGTTGTGTCGAAATTTTAGTCCCACCTTGCTAGTTGAGAGGGGTGCGCAGTGGTTTATAAGCCCCACTACCGCACCCCTCTTGAGCTCCTCTCCATTGTAGGCTTATGGGCCTAATTGTCACTGCTATGCCTGTGGGCCTACTGGGCCTCCTGCGGGCCTGAATCCTGGCCCTTGGATGGGTTTCTAGTCGTATTCAGGCCGTGGGGGCCCAGTAGGTGGCATTTTTTGTTGCTTTATTTATTTTCTTTTGTATTTTGCTTTATTTTTAAATTCTTTATGCTTTTAGTTTTAGAAAAATTATAAACTTTTTAGTGCCATTAGTTTTCAAATTTGAAAATACTTTTTTTGTTTTTTTGTTTTCTTTGTTGCTTTATTATTTTATTTTGTTTCCACTTACAACAAAATACTTATTGTTGCTATTTTTTCCAGTTTTTTTCTTTTGTTTTCTGCATTATTTATTTTCTTTTGTTTTTTGCTTTATTTTTTTATTCTTTTTGCTTTTAGATTTAAAAAAATTATAAACTTTCTGTTAGTGCCATTAGTTTTCAAATTTGAAAACACTTTTTTAGTTTTTTTGTTTTCTTTGTTGCTTTATTTATTTTATTTTGTGATTAACTTTACTATAAAAGTAGTTTTTTCCTGTTTTTTTGATTTGTTTTTTGCATTATTTATTTTCTTTTGTTTTTTGCTTTAATTTTTAATTCTGTTTGCTTTTAGGTTAGCAAAATTATAAACTTTCTGTTAGTTCCATTAGTTTTAGAAAAATTATAAACTTTCTGTTAGTGCCATTAGTTTTCAAATTTGAATAGTTAAAACTTGAATTCTTTGAAAATTGTTTGAGTCACAAGTTTGTGATTAACTTACTAAAAAATGAGAATAGATGCGCTTATAGAGAAAATCCAACCTAAATTCCTAGTAAATTTCTATGAATTTCAGAGAAATTCACTATGAATTTAGGTTAAAATTTTCTCTATTAGGGCATCTATTTTCACTTTGAGAGGAGCTCAACAAGGCAGAGAGGGAAGGGCTTATAAACCGGTGTGAGCCCCCTACGGTTGGCGAGGTGGGACTAAACTCTGCCCACAACGAGGACCAACCCTTTAGTCCCGGTTTGTGGCACAAACCGGGACTAATGGTCATGGGCCAGGGGCGAGGAGCAAAATTATAAACTTTCTGTTAGTGCCATTAGTTTTAGAAAGTTGGAAGTTGAAAGTTGGCATGGGCCAGGGACTAATGGTCATGGTATTACGAGGGCCGAACCATAAGACATGAAAGCATTTCAAATGAACTCTGAAAAAGTTGAAAGTTGGAATGGTATCATAATTTCACCCACATAGCATGTGCATGTACAAAACGGACAATGGTAGCATGTTCGAGTGTTACCAAGTTGGCATGGTATCATCATAATAGTTGCGGGAGAAAGTCTTCACTTTTTCTTCGCTTGTGTCATTTGCTTATTTCGCCATAACCATGGATAATCTTCATTGTTTATCAGGATGCTTGGGTCAGCCTTGACATTGAAGGGAGGAATTTCATGAAACTTTTCATAATCGTCAGACATGTCTGTCTTGCCGTCCACTCCCAGGATGTCCCTTTTTCCTGAAAGAACTATGTGGCACTTTGGCTCATCGTATGATGTATTCGCTTCCTTATCCTTTCTTTTTCTCGCTTTGGTAGACATGTCCTTCACATAGATAACCTGTGCCACATCATTGGCTAGGATGAACGGTTCGTCAGTGTACCCAAGATTTTTCAGATCCACTGTTGTCATTCCGTACTGTGGGTCTACCTGTACCCCACCGCCTAACAGATTGACCCATTTGCACTTAAACAAAGCGACCTTAAAATCAGGTCCGTAGTCAAGTTCCCATATGTCCACTATGTAACAATAATATGTGTCCTTTCCGCTCTTGGTTGCTGCATCAAAGCGGACACCGCTGTTTTGGTTGGTGCCCTTTTGATCTTGGGTGATCGTGTAAAATGTATTCCCATTTATCTCGTATCCTTTGTAAGTCAATACAATCAAAGATGGTCCCCTAGACAACAAGTACAACTCATCACAAACAGTGTTGTCACCTCTGAGACGTGTTTCCAACCAACTGCTGAAAGTCCTGATGTGTTCACATGTAATCCAGTCGTCGCACTGCTCCGGGTGTTTGGAGCGCAGACTGTT
Source organism: Triticum aestivum (assembly GCF_018294505.1). Taxonomy (NCBI): domain Eukaryota; kingdom Viridiplantae; phylum Streptophyta; class Magnoliopsida; order Poales; family Poaceae; genus Triticum; species Triticum aestivum. The sequence goes on from NC_057800.1 coordinate 3,220,151, forward strand.
CTTGTGTTCATCGACATACGGGGTCACCAAGGTAGAGTTCTGTAGAACTATGTAGTTTGCTTGAGACAAAGAATATCCGTCCCTGCATATTATTGAGTCTCTTCCAAGAGTGCCTTTTCCAGTCAGTCTTCCAAGAGTGCCTTTTCCAGTTTGTGCTCATCCCACGTACGTACACCGTTTCCATTCCACAGCTGTAAAAGTTCTTCAACTAATGGCCTTAGGTACACATCAATTTCGTTGCCGGGTTGCTTAGGGCCTTGGATGAGAACTGGCATCATAATGAACTTCCGCTTCATGCACATCCAAGGAGCAAGGTTATACATACATAGAGTCACGAGCCAGGTGCTGTGATTGCTGCTCTGCTCCCCGAAAGGATTAATGCCATCCGTGCTTAAAGCAAACCATACATTCCTTGTGTCCTTTGCAAACTCATCCCGGTACTTTCTCTCGATTTTTCTCCACTGCGACCCATCAGCGGGTGCTCTCAACTTCCCATCTTTCTTTCGGTTCTCACTGTGCCATCGCATGAACTTGACATGCTCTTCATTTCTGAACAGACGTTTCAACCGTGGTATTATAGGAGCATACCACATCACCTTCACAGGAACCCTCTTCCTGGGGGGCTCGCCGTCAACATCACCAGGGTCATCTCGTCTGATCTTATACCGCAATGCACCGCATATCGGGCATGCGTTCAGATCCTTGTATGCACTGCGGTAGAGGATGCAGTCATTAGGGCATGCATGTATGTTCTACACCTCCAATCCTAGAGGGCATACGACCTTCTTTGCTGCGTATGTACTGTCGGGCAATTCGTTATCCTTTGGAAGCTTCTTCTTCAATATTTTCAGTAGCTTCTCAAATCCTTTGTCAGCCACAGCAATCTCTGCCTTCCACTGCAGCAATTATAGTACGGTACCGAGCTTTGTGTTGCCATCTTCGCAATTGGGGTATAACCCTTTTTTGTGATCCTCTAACATGCGATCGAACTTCAGCTTCTCCTTTTGACTTTCGCATTGCGTCCTTGCATCGACAATGACCCGGCAGAGATCATCATCATCGGGCACATCGTCTGGTTCCTCTTGATCTTCAGCAGCTTCACCCATTGCAGCATCATTGGGCAGATCGTCGGGTTCCTCTTGATCTTCACTAGCTCCCCCTGTTGCAGCATCACCATATTCAGGGGGCACATAGTTGTCATCGTACTCTTCTTCTTCGCCGTCTTCCATCATAACCCCTATTTCTCCGTGCCTCGTCCAAACATTATAGTGTGGCATGAAACACTTGTAAAGCAGGTGGGAGTGAAGGATTTTCCGGTTAGAGTAAGACCTCGTATTCCCACATTCAGTGCATGGACAACACATAAAACCATTCTGCTTGTTTGCCTCAACCGCATCGATTAATTCATGCACGCCCTTAATGTACTCGTGGGTGTGTCTGTCACCGTACATCCATTGCCGGTTCATCTACGTGCATTATATATAATTAAGTGTCCAAATTAATAGAAGTTCATCATCACATTAAAACCAAAGTGCATACATAGTTCTCATCTAACAACATATAGCTCTCCAGAGCATCTAATTAATTAAACCATACATTGAAACTATGTAAAACATTTCAATGCGAAAACAAATGCGATCATAATGGCAACCAAGGTAACAATTGATCCAACGGCATAATGATACCAAGCCTCGGTATGAATGGCATATTTTCTAATCTTTCTAATCTTCAAGTGCATTGCATCCATCTTGACCTTGTGATCATCAACGACATCCGCAACATGCAACTCCAGTATCATCTTCTCCTCCTCAATTTTTTTTATTTTTCCTTCAACAAATTGTTTTCTTCTTCAACTAAATTAACCTCTCGACAATAGGGTCGGTTGGCATTTCCGATTCACATACATGCTACATAAATAAAATCTATTTCACGTTGGTCGGCATAATTTTCATAAACAATAAATGAACCAATAGTTATAAAGATAATATATATACCACATCCGAATCATAGACAGGACGAGGGCCGACGGGGGTGGATACCAAAACCATCGCACTATATAAGATGCAAAAATAAAAGTAAGAAAATAATACGAGTATCTATGTAAACATACAAGTAAGAATATTTTTCCTTTCAGAAAGAAGATAAAACAAGAAGCTCACCACGGTGGTGCTGGCGATGAGCTCGGCGCGGGTGACCGACGGCGGTGAAGACGGGGACGGGGCGTGATGGACCGCTAAACCTAGACAAATATTATGGAAAATGGAGCTTGGAGGTCGAGCTTGGAGAGGAGAAAACTTAAGTAGTGTGGCTTGGGCATTCCATCGAACAATTTGTGTGCATAGGAGGTGAGATAGAGCACCACCAAGCCCTCTCCCCCTCGGCCAGAGAAAAACAGAGCACCGGGGTGCTCTGCTCGCGAGCGAGGGGTATATATAGGAACCTCATTGGTCCCGGTTGGTGACATGAGCCGGGACTAAAGGGGAGCCTTTGGTCCCGGTTCAAGCCACCAACCAGGACCAATGGTGGTGGGCCGGGAGCGAGGCCCATTGGTCCCGGTTCATCCCACCAACCGAGACCAAAAGGTCTAGATGAACCGGGACCAATGGCCCATGTGGCCCGGCCGGCCCCCTGGGCTCACGAACCGGCATTGGTCCCGGTTCTGGACTGAACCAGGACTAATGGGCTGACCCGACCTGGACCAAAGCCCTGTTTTCTACTAGTGGCTGAAATGATCGGCATGACTGTTGGACAACTCCTTGAGATCGAGCCCATGTCTCCGCTTAGAGAGGAGGAAATAAAACAAAAATATGTCCGCGGTGAACCTTTGATCAAGCCCGAGGAGGTCAAGAACCTCCCTATGAGAATGAATGAATTGCATCAATGGTACATGAAAATTTGCAAGACCCACAATCTACAGTCCCTCATGGTGAAAGTCAAGGAAGAGGATAATTCCATATGCTAGCTCTGTCTATTGAGTATACAGAATTGTTTTAGTTATTCAATTATGATGCACTCGACAAATCTATCGTCAGTTGCTATTGTCTGTAAGTGATTTCTTTCTATAATTTAAGTCTCAAGCTAGCTGTAGTGCTCTCATTGATCATTACATCTAATTATCCTCACTATATATTCTTTTCTGTGGTATTATGTAGGATGAAGATGTCCGAAATGAGAAAAGTTGGACGCTATGGCATTGGGTTCATTGACCCAAATACCATTAATGAAGAGACATGGTCATATGAACATTATAAACAAGAAGTAGAGAATAACATGCTAGAGTTCTTGGAGCGCCTCATTACCAATGCAGATATACTACCACTACAAGAAATATGTCAACTTGTGACCTTGACTATTGGTCACTGAAAGGTCATTGTTTTTCATTTGCGACCTTTTTTGACCAAAAACAGAAGGTCAAAAGCTGGCGGTCGTAAACTGAAATTAACGACCTTCTCTGTGAGAAGGTCGTGGACGTTTACGACCCAAATATGCCTATTATTTTGTTTTGGTCACTAGCAGCCTCCCCAGGCCACGTGGCAATCTGATGTGGCACAAGAATCAGCCCGGTCCAATTCGGTTTTCTACATGGGCCTAGCCCAACAATTCGGCCTTTTTAATGTATTTTTTTCTTGTGCTTTTATTAGCTACATGGGTCTGACCCAGTAATTTGGCCAATGTATTATTTTTTAGGAAAGCCCTTTTAATATATGTATTTTATGTTAATTTCGGTTAGCTACATGCGCCTGGCCTACAATTTGGCATTTTTATTTTCTAGCGCACAACATTTTGCAGTCAATTTATTTTTTATTTCCAGCTTTTGTTCCCAGCTCCAATTTATAGATGGGTCCCAAATGTCAGATTTTTCACAGCTTATTAATAAGCATATATGTATATATCAAACAGATAGAAGAGAGAAATCATATGAAAATCTTCAAATAACAGCTAAAATAAGTTTATTACAATATGCTATACAGAACAGAACACGTGAAACTACATACACTCATTCACATCACAACAACCAGTTTCCATACACTCATTCACATCACATCAACCAGTTTAACCATCGAATCTTGCATACCCAGGAACTTCAAACTTCACCCAGATCCACACAATCATAAATAATGGGATCTACAAGTGGACCACTCTGCCAGTACAAAAGCTAGCTGCTCTTCAACATGGGTAGAAGTCCTCAACGGAGTTCCATTCACCTACAAGAACAGAATGGAATATCAAGTACTTGCATTCTTCAAGAAGATTACAACCAACATATATATGTACAGGGACATCAGGAAAGCTGATGGAGCAAAATCAAACAACAGATAAATCAAGTAAACAGACCATTTGGAAAAAAATATACTACCAGGCTTGAACATGAGCATAGAAAAGAAAAGATGATTTCAGTGAAATTAAAACTTCCAATGAAAGCTGAATAACAGTGCAGCTGATTAGCTCCTAGTATGGAGGAATATCACAAAATGAAACAAGATGGTCATGCAAGTTTCTATACAAGTATTCGTGATTATAGTTTGTTATCGTTGTCTAAATTCTCCAACATGCACAAAATTAATTAATATATTTGAATGTGCTACCAATGAAGCAAATTCTAAAAGATACACGGACAGGGCTTAATTAGCCAACCATGTCATTCTATAAACACATAGCAAACTCAACGATAACGTGTATAGTTATTACCATAGAGTTTCTATATGAGTATTCATGATTTCAGTTTGTCATCATCATTTAAATAGCTTGGCGAACATTGACAGCAGAGAAACAAAAAAATTTAAGTCAATAGCTTTGTGAGCATGCAGTAGACTGTTCACATCCTAATGAAATACATGGCAAAGAAGCTTTACCATGTAGACAAACACCCACTTACTCAGACGCTACAGGTGCTTTGTTTCATGATGTTACAAAGGAGAAGCACAAACCACAATTTTACTCCACACACACACACACGGACCAGTAGATCAACAGGAGGACATAGATTAGACCAAATCCACATAAACAAATCCATACACATAGCAGTATAACTGGATAGTCGCCAATTGGTTTGATCAGGAGCAACAGTGCATATTTTCCCTAAACCTAAAATTGCCATAGTGGGTAAATCATGTCACTGGTCAGAGCACAACACCACAATCACCAGTACAAGGCCACCAGAAGCACCACAGAGAGGGATAGAGCTCACCTAGGTGGTTTGTAGCTGATGCAGAAGCACAGCCGGCCGCGGTTGCAGCAGAGTTCCTTGCAACGCACATGCAGACCCTTGGGGCTTGTTGTCTTTACCAACACTTCATCCCACAAAACAACTCCCTCGGTTGCCATGTCACATGCTTCTACTGCCTTGTCCACCATGTCATAGATGCTTCCAGAGTAGTTGGACTGAGATCCTCCAGCAGAGGGGCACAACCAACTAACATACAAAAGGAGAAACGGTCACTTTAAACGGTAATAATATTTTAGGTCTGACTAGTACTAAAATCAACAGCATCTGACTCTATATAAAAAATCAACAACATGTTGTAACAGTACCACTGTGCTCCCAGTCTTAAACAACAAGATTTGGGACATTTATCATGCCAACAATACCACTAGTAGTAGTACCAATGTGTTAACAAAATTTAGGCCAGTATACCAGGACAAAGCCCCTGCTGCTCTCAAATAGTAGGTCACTGCCATAAGCTTTGATTGTTGGCAACAAGGGGAATTGAATCAATTGCAATTCAAGATGGTGCATTATTTGCTAGTGGCAAAGCAGGTTCGTTTTTACTGAGTACTGACAAAGTTGGTTTTTACTAGGTAGCGGCATAGTAAGTTGTGACATTTAAAAAAACCAGTAAGAAAACCAGCGGTGGCTGCTCCAGCCCGCTGCTCTTCTCCTGGACAACGCCGTTGTAAATTTAGCTAGCAATCATCAGCAGCAAGTACAGAGTAAAATGGGACTTTGTTGTAGCTACAGAAACTGAAACAACACACACATCATGGAATTTCATATCATAGCCAACAAATATTTTACTAGAACACAGGGTGTTCTTCTCTGTATTTTAGAAACATGCAAACAAAGGTTTCAGTACAAACAAACAAGTGGAGTAGACAAATTTGAGAACAGAATGTGTTCGCACTGTTTGGTTTATTTGCTTGGTTTATTTAAACAAAAGTTTCTGTACAAATAGACAAGTGGAGTTAAAAAAATACAGAAACTACATAAACTGCACATTCAGGTTGTGATACTCCCATCTTCAGTATATGCATGTTGTGATACTCCCATCTTATGCAATTTGACTCACAGAACAAGAACAAAACTGATTTTGAACATTCAATGCAAAATATGGTAAATACGTCTTGTATCTACTCCTTGGCTACTGTTATTTAAACTGTAAATTTAGCCAGCAATCATCACCAGCAAGTACAGAGTAAACTGGGACTTTGTTGTAGCTACAGAAACTGAAACAACATACACATCATGGAATTTCATATCATAGCCAACAAATATTTTACCAGAACACAGGGTGTTCTTCTCTGTATTTTAGAAACATGCGAACAATGGTTTCAATATAGTCAAACAAGTGGAGTAGACAAATTTCATAATAGAATGTGTTCGCACCATTTGTTTTATTTGCTCGGTTTATTTAAACAAAAGTTTCTGTACAAATAGACAAGTGGAGTAGCATGTGTTTACTTTGCATGCTCAAGGTACACTAGTCTGATGAAAACAATATGCTCGAGGTACATTAGCTTGCATGCTCGGACTACATTCAAAAATTCTGAACAACATCAAATTGGCTAAATAACTTGGCCTTGAACACCAATCTTAAAGTGAATTTATGAGAGCAGTACATTCATGAAGTTCTACTCTGAATTTTAACTTCCTTTCTCTGAATTTTCTGCAGCAGGGTAATATCTCAAAAGAAAACAACACTGTAAACAGACAATTGACTAAAACCCGGAGTACTAAGATAGGGAATACCCACATTCATTTCACAAATTGGTGTTCGACATACGACAACCCCTTGAAGTACACCTAAATTTATACTGAATTCTTGCTCTATGACTAAAACCCGTAGTACAAACATAAGGAATTGAAATGTCTGCATTCATTTCAGCAAGCAAACTAGTAGATCATGGAGGTTGAAGCACTAAGGTTAAGGAGTAACTTAACCAGAAGGGCCTAGCAAGCTAGCACAAGCATCAACAGCCGTTTTAATCAATCAGAAGGGCAGGAGTAGCTTAATCAATACCCTTATCCGTGAATTACAGGTAGGACTCAATCTTTAAGGTTCATGTTGGGCTCTTGGTGGCGTTCCAGCCTGCCGCCTTCCCTTGGCGCTTGAGTAGGGCGTCAACTCCTTGTTGTACGCCATCCTCACGTTCATACTCATAGCAAGGGCGGCAAACCAGGAGGGCGCACTCATTGCAGGCCTAACCACCTGCGCCTTTCAACTCCTTACCCTGCATCAGCAAGATCAAAACAATGTCAGTATGCACCCCTACGAAATTAACACAACTTGCCAGGAGACACAACAATTGCTCATGTATTCATTGATGCTACATGAGGAAATCATCTACTTGGCTTAAAGTTGAAACTATGATCATCAATGAATACTAAACAAGATCCCAATATATCAGTGAGGTCTGGAACAGAAAAATCTCTTAATTGCTCCACCACTCATCAATTAATAGAGAGGGAAAATGCGCCAAATAAACGAATCCAACTCGCAACTACGCAACCCCCGCTGTTACCCCTAATCTTGCAACCTAGATCCGCTGCCTCGCGCGTGCCAGATCCACCGAGACAGGCACCGCATGAAGGAGCTGTGACGAGCAGAGATGACACCGAAACATTAAGGCGTCGAGGCAGGCAGGAAGGGTGAGAGAGGGGGAGACAGACGTACCCATCATGGTCGGAGGTCCACTAGTAGAAAACGGGCCTATTGTCCCGGTTCGTAAGGGCCTTTTGTCCCGGTTCCTGAACCGGAACTAAAGGGTCATTGCTAATGCCCTGACCCTTTAGTTCCGGTTCTAGCCAGAACCGGGACAGATGGGCCTCCACGTGGCGAGCCCAGGCAGGAGGGCCTTTGGTCCCGGTTGGTGGCACCAACCGGGACCAATAGACCTCCACGCGTCAGCATTTCTGTGGCTGGGGTTTTTGTTTTTTTTTTGAAAGGGGGGGGGGTTGGGGGTTTTGGGGGGTTAATTTAGGTATTTCATATATTGTGTTAGATAGCTAATTAATAGAGAGAAGTGTCCTCTCTTATGTCCGTGCTTGGTCGACGCTATGTACTATACATACGTATAGAGAGGACTAGACACGCTAGCTAGCTAGTAAGCAAACGAAGGAAACAGAAGATCGTCATGAACATATATGCATACAGAGAGAAGTGATATCGACAACCTCTCGTTCTCCGAGAGATTGGTCGAACAACAAGTTCTCGGATATCCACTAGTAGAAAACGGAGCTTTAAAACCGGTTCGTAAGGGCCTTTAGTGCCGGTTCCATAACCGGCACTAATTGGTGGGCACTAAAGCCCCCCCCCCCTTTAGTACCGGTTCGGCACGAACCGGCGCTAAAGTGCCACCACGTGGCGTGAGCTCGCGCCGTGGTATGGGGGACCTTTAGTACCGGTTGGTGTTACTAACCGGTACTAAAGGTTTTTTTTTTTTGAAAATTTTGGAAAAAAATTTGATTTTTTTTCGATTTTTAATTTTTCTGAATTATTTGGTGATTTAGTCTCTAATCACCTCTCTTAACTGCTCAAGTGTGGATCACTCATTCCAAATCATCTATCTTCCCGACCGGTCACCCAGCCCTCTCACTACTCCAGCCCAAGCACTTTCGGGTTCTATTCTCCTTCATTTCCAAGTCTGCACTTGTTGTTTTCCTGACAATAGTAAGATGTCAATCCTATTAACCCTTAGGAGTTTAGCTTGAGCATGAAGTCACACATTTCACTGTTTGAGTTTGAAACTATTATTCTAAAAAACAGCAATTATTTAGTAACACTAATATTTCTTGAATAAGTTTGACCATAGTTTGACCACAGTTTGACCAGATTTGACCAAAATTCAAAAAATTGAAATAATTATTTAGTAACACTAATATTCTTGAATAATTATGTAGTAACATTCACTACACTTTTTGCAAAACATGTCCAAATTTAAGTTTTCAAATTTTCCTAACGTGTAGATGTAGTAATACAACTACCTCTCGAAGGATTTTATTTTTTGAAGTTTTTATCATT
>NC_057800.1:3229536-3234373 GCF_018294505.1 Triticum aestivum
GAAAATTGCCCTATAGTGTCGGTTTGTGTCTTCAACCGAGACTATAGGTTAAGACTCTGTACTAAAGGTTCATTACCAACCGGCACTAATGCATAGCCATTCGAACCGGCACTATTGATCACATTAGTGCCGGTTTTTTTACAAACCGGCACTAATGTGCTTCACGTTTGACCCTTTTTCTACTATTGATCTATCCGACACTACGGGCTACATATATACAATAATTATCTCTTACAAACATAATCTCCTAAATTACGGACGCATGGTCCACATAGTATTCTCCGTCTTCAGCGATCATGTGGTCAAGAAAGAACGCTGCCAATTCTTCTTGAATTGCTCGCATGCGAACAGATGCTAGGAGTTCATCCCGCTGCCGAAACATCTAATTTGAAGAAGGGGTTCAATACATATATATATATATATATTAATGAATGAAACTCAACACAAATGATGGTAATAAACTAAAATTGTGAATATTATTTCTTACGCACTTCATATTGTTTCTCAGAGTACCCGCCCCGCTCACAGGTCGTGTGGCGGATGGACTCGCAAACGTAGTATCCACAGAAATCATTCCCTTGTTCCTGCCACAACCACTTTACAAGAAATAAAGGTCAATCAAACTGATAAGCAAGAATGCCAAATGGTATTGATGAAACTAGCGCTTGAATCAATAGCTAGGAGACGCGCGGAACATGCTAATATAGTACTTACTTTCGGGTATCTAAATTGCAGCATCTTCGGCACTCCCGGAGATTTTTTGGTGAATTTTCTCCAAACCCTGCTAGACAAAAGAAAATAATTACTTGATACCAGGAAATGAACAAAGTTGTTGGTATGGTGGATAATGATCGATTTAACTTACTTCTCGAGGATTTCAGTCATGTCCGCATACTCCTGGGGATCTTTTCGTTTAGAGTCCAAGAAAGTTACTACTCCCTGCTCAAGCCTAATCTCTAGGAGAATATAGTGGTACCTGCGCACGCATGCATAACTCATCAATTACATTACTATAACCTGGAGTAATATATAAGGGAAACTGAATATGCACAAGACAGTAACACTCACTTGAACTTGTAAGGAAAGAGTATTATATCTTTGTTTTCATTTATTTTGAATGATCATAGCAAGTTGGCCTCGGTATCTGTAGCACGATGTTCAACCTCAGTTGCATCTATGAGATATGTGTTAACGAACCCAATATCACCGATTTGTCTTTTCTTCAATTCGGTGATCTTCAATCTACATAATATAGTGAGGATAATTATAAATACATGCAATGAAAGAGCTGAGCTATATAGAGAGACTTAATGACAGAAGTAGTAGTACTTATAGACAGTAGCAGGTGACCGTTGCTTTATCGAGGGCCAATTGATTGAAAAACTGATAGAACTCCTCAAATGGAATAGGCAACAGATCAATTCCAACGAGCTCATGCTCCGGTTTAACTCTCACATACAAAGCACTCCTCCCCCCAGACTCTCTGCAGATTTTCAAGTACCAATCATGCAATCTTCGCATCATCGTTGATAGAGATCTTTCATCTTTGACGAGAGGCTTCCCGTACTCGTATCTGTGTATCTGCATGTCCATGAAATCATAATGTACATCGTTGAGCAGGTAATCTCCAAGATTGCTATAACCGTGCACCATCCTCAGATCGACGATGTCGCTAGGCACCTTGAGCGGGGGGCACGATTGATTCCCTTGTTCGCCGAGCTGGGCAATTTGTTTCCCAGCTGCTTGTCGTTCTTTCATCTTTTGAACACTGATTGTACTTCCCGACCGCTCCGCTTCGGCCCATGTCTTTGCAATAATGCGCTCATAGTTGCCTTTCGGCGGAGACTTGGGTGGTTTTGCCAGGGCAGCCAGAGTGCGCTTCGCTTTCACCGGATCTACCTTCTCCTCTGGAGGTGGATGTCTCTGTGCTTTCAACACTTCAAACCATTCCTTCGCTTCGGTTCGCGCAATCTTCGCGTTCTCCTCCGGGCTCATCTCGTATGGTAACTTCTCCGGAGTCTTCAGAGAAGGACCGAATCTGTATGTCTTCCCGCCTCTGGCTGTACTGCTAGACGCCGGCCGAGCAGACGAGCGGCTGTCTTCTTTACTTGCTTACGAGGCAGAGGAGAAGGACTACGACGCGCCGGAGCAGCTGCTGGAGCGGCGGTGGGTCTCTTCCGCCCTTGCTGACGAGCCGGAGAAGGAGGAGGCTGGCTGCTCGGGCGTGCAGGCGCAGGCGGAGAAGGAGGCGGAGTGCCGCCACGCGCCGAAGAAGGAGCCGGCCGAGTGCCCTGATCGTCACTCGCCGGAGGAGGAGGCGGTGGAGGAGGTGGAGTGCCTTGACTCGCCAGAGGAGGAGGAGGAGGCGGAGGCGTCTAGTTCTGAAGGTTGATGAGATCCTTCCGCCACAGGCATGGAGTCTTCAGAGCAGAACCCAGCCGAGTCTCCCCTTCACTGGTAGGGTGGTCAAGCGGGAGCTCCTCAAATCCCTCCGTTATTTAATCCACCATCACCCTAGCATATCCTTCTGGAATCGGCCGGCAGTGAAAAGTTGCGCCGGGTTCAGAAGGATAAACAGAGCCAACAACCGCCTTGACCTTCATATTAATACATTGTGTCATAAGGTGGCAATTTTGAGATTCCGTGATAGCATCCACGGGATAGCTGGCAGGAGCCGTCAATACATGCTCCGGCTGAAGCAGCTCGGTGGAAACCATGCTGCTTCTCCGCTGAGATGGCGGGGTAGCTTCTGGGGAGGCTTCGGTAGTTCGTTTGCTGCGATTTGCTTCTCGTTCCTCTATCCCGAGTACCCTTGCTTTAAGCACCAGCAGTTCGGACTGCTGCACTTTCTTCCTCCTCTCCTGGCATTTGTAACCGCCTGCGTCCAGAAACCCAGCCTTCCACAGAATGGAGCCTGGCGTGCCTCGTGTCCGCCTAGGGTGCTCAGGGTTCCCGAGGGCCATTGTGAGCTCGTCCTTCTCTCTGTCTGGAATGAACGTCCCTTGTTGCGCTGCTTCGATATACTGCTGAAGCCTCTTGACTGGTATATCCAATTGATCGTCCGTCCAAATGCACTTCCCTGATACAGGGTCCAAGGTTCCGCCAGCCCCGAAGAACCAAGTCCGGCAACGGTCTGGCCAGTTCATTGTCTCTGGTTCGATCCCTTTTTCAACCAGATCATTCTCAGCCTTGGCCCACTTAGGCCGGGCTACGAGGTAGCCACCTAACCCCGTGCGATGGTGAAGCGTCTTCTTCGCAGCATTTTTCTTGTTTGTCGCCGACATCTTCTTACTCTTTTCTGATGTCTTGTGGGCCACAAATGCAGGCCAGTGATCTCTGATCTTCTCGTATCTGCCCTTGAATTCTGGTGTCTATTTTTTATCGACAAACCTATTCAGCTCTTTATTCCACCTCCTGAATAGGTCTGCCATCCTCTTAAGAGCAAAATACTTGATTAATTGATCTTTAACTGGCTTCTCCGGATCATCCTCTAGCGGTAGGGTGAAATTTGACTTCAGCTCAGTCCAAAGATCATTTTTCTGCATATCATTGACGTAAGACACCTCAGGCTCTTCTATAGCCGGCTTTAACCATTGCTGGATGCTGATCGGGATCTTGTCCCTAACCAGAAACCCGCACTGAGCAACAAATGCGTTATTTGTTCGGATGGGTTCGGTCGGTTGGTCGTCGGGCGCGATTGCTATGATCTCAAACCTTTCATCCGAGCTCAACTTTTTCTTCGGGCCTCGTCTCTTTACCTCAGTTGTGCTCGATCTGGAGGGCTAGAAAAAAGAACAAAGACTTAATTAATATGTGTACATACCAAAACAATGAATGCATCAATTAGCTAGTCAGCACAGGCTTAACTAATATATATACCTGGCCGGACTCGGTTCGGTCACCGGAGCCAGCTTCTTGCACCGGCATTAGGTCACCGGAGCCGTCCTCACGTTCTCCTTCTTGCACCGACATTAGGTCACCGGAGCCAGCTTCTTCACCCTCTCCTTCCATAGCATCGGTGTCGTTGAGAAACAACGAGCAGACGGCATCACATCCCATTGCGATTATGTCCCTCAACAACGCTTCTTTTGCTTCGTCTCGGGCGGTGTCCATAGTTTCTACAAATATTTACAACATGGAAATTATTATTCAAACATGACAGATGGATATATTAGTGGCAAAGGTAGAACTAGCTAGCTAATCATAGTAAGGAATCATATATATTAATTAGTGGCCTCAACGCTGCTTCTCTAGGGTTTGGGGTGGCCTCGACAACGCTTCAAGGGTTTGGGGTGGCCTCAAGAGAGTTTGTCGGGAGGGGCGCGGCGGGAGGGGGTAGGAGAACGACATCGTTTTTTCTAGGGTTTGGGTGTCCTCGAGAGTTTTGGTCGAGCGAGAGGGTCGGGGAGTGCTCCCGCGGTATAACTTATCACAGTCGAGAGGGGGTATATATATGGACCGCCCCTCATGTCGAAGTTATCCGAGGGGTATATCGACCCCCCTCGTGTTGAAGTTATCGGGAGGGGTATATCGACGACGACAGAAGAAAGGAATAGAGGAGAAGATCGAAGAAAAAAAAGAAGAAAAAAAAGAGGAGAAGAAGAAAGGAATAGAAGAGAAGATCGAAGAAAACAAGAAGAAGAAAAAAGAGGAGAAGAAGAAAGGAATAGAGGAGAAGAAGAAAAAAAATAGAATCTATTTTTTTTCTTCTTCTCCTCTATTCCTTTCTTCTTCTCCTCTTCTTTTTCTTCTTTTTTCCTCTTCTTATTTATTTCTCCTCTTCTTCCTCTCCTCTTCTTCTTTCTTCCCCTTCTTATTTTCTTCTTTCCTATCCTTC